>NC_049215.1:29840578-30020578 GCF_013347855.1 Anguilla anguilla | reverse complement strand
TACGTCCACTCTGTCAAACAAACAAGACCAATGATGTCATCTTGCATGTAAAAATGCATTCTTTACTACATATTTTAGTGCAATTTTGAACACATTCTTTATTCAGGCCCTTATTTTTGCTCGCTACAGAACAGTCAAGACTCCACCTGTACAATCAGTACAAATGCGGCTGTGAATTTATTTATTGCCTAATTTCATCCATAGTGTGGCAAGGCTGTAACATTTATAGTCTCTTTAACAGCAATAAATGAATCATATGCAATCAAACCGCAACCTTAATTGAAGTAACATTTGTTTAAAAACAGACTTATAAATAAACGTGTTTGTCTTTCTTGTCTTAAATTTGGGAGGACATTTTGGTGATTTCTGATCATAAACAATTGATAGTAACACAATTTAAAGTCTTATTGTGAAAAAATATGTGAGCAGTAGTGCAAAACAGCCAAGCTAATAGAGAAGCAAAATACGTGCAGTAGCTATAACCTTACACAGTCCATAGTGCAAGAGCTATAACCTCACACACTCCATAGTGCAAGAGCCATAACCTTACACACTCCATAGTGCAAGAGCTATAACCTTACACACTCCATAGTGCAAGAGGTATAACCTCACACAGTCCATAGTGCAAGAGCTATAACCTCACACACTCCATAGTGCAAGAGCCATAACCTTACACACTCAATAGTGCAAGAGCTATAACCTTACACACTCCATAGTGCAAGAGCTATAACCTCACACAATCCATAGTGCAAGAGCTATAACCTCACACACTCCATAGTGCAAGAGCTATAACCTCACACACTCCATAGTGCAGGAGCCATAACCTTAGACACTCCATAGTGTAAGAGCTATAACCTCACACACTCCATAGTGCAGGAGCCATAACCTTAGACACTCCATAGTGCAGGAGCCATAACCTTACACACTCCATAGTGTAAGAGCTATAACCTCACACACTCCATAGTGCAAGAGCTCTAACATGAATTACGCAGTTTATGCAGAAATATCATTATTATGGAAATGCTGAATGGCTATTACATTACAGGCATTTGGCAGACGCTCTTATCCAGAGCGACGTACAACAAAGTGTATAACCATAACCAGGAACAAGTATGACGAAAACCCTAGAGAGAAGTACCGGTCCAAGTGCAGGGAACAACCGCATAGTTCAGCTTGGACCCTGAAGGTTAAACTGATTAACACTAACACAAACGAGAACAGCGATGCAGTCTATGCAAAAATACAAGCAGTAGTTAAGACAGGTGCATTAACTAAGTCACCTACGAAACAGCTACCTAGTTACAACCCTAAGCTTACATTCATTTAAGAGATTACAGGCTATGAATTCTAGACGGTACTCTAAACGGAGAGGCTATGTTGATGGAACAAAGTTAGTTTGAGGAAGTGGGTTTTCAGTCTACCTCAGAAGATGACCAATGAGTAATGCCCTGCCCAACATACGCATCCCTGATGAACTGAAACTGCCAGGGGGCCTAAAGTTACAGAGCAGAGAAGAGGGGGCTGTCTATGTAAATGCCTGATATGTCAGTCTAATAGATTAAATCAGTACATTTTCAGTTCTTTATTTTTGTTTTTGCTTTTTTACAGCAGAAGTAAAAGTGTTCTCATGGTGTAATTATTAAAGAACTGTGGAGAATGCGCAGCTTTGCCTGTTGCCGTGGCAGCGTCAGCAACAGGCACTGGAGATGAAAGGTGTACCAGAGTTTATTCTGTTTCATGACTCCATTGAAGTCACTGCTACACAGTCCCTACAAAGTGAACTACAAATCTTCAGTGGGAACACAGCACAGAGTTAACACTAATTGCATTTTTAATCGGCAAGGTTTTTTGATACAAAACCTCAGCAGCAAAATAAGTAATACAATGTTACCACTGTATTTGTAACAGCAGTGTGTAAAAAGTAATTTCACTGTAGAAGAACATTACAAGAGCATTTTAATTCATTTGTTTGGAGAATGGATGTGACTTCTGTAATGTTTTACATTAGGAGTTATTCATTCTCAGACCAGCAAAGCTTGTGTGTATGCACAAGGTAAACTGTCGTTTTTTCATTCATACATTTTAGGCTATATGGGTAACACTGGTAGATGCATTCTATTTGGAAAGCTGTCTTCCAGTAAAATAGACACTACTTTTCAGTACTGTGTATTCTGAAAACTTACATTTTTTTCCACAGCATTTGTTGTACATACTTTATTCTAATATGGGATGGATTTAATTCCTCCAGCTGTGAAATTCTGTCAGAATGTCAACTGGAGAATTTAATGAATCATAAACTATCCTCAATATTTATAACAAATAATTTTTTTGTTTATCAGTGCGCATTTTCATCTTTTAATTAAGGGTATTATACGTGTCGGTTCACCCTGTAGAAATTTACAGCACTTTTTATACACAGTCCCCCGCATTTCAGGGCACCATAATGTTTGAGGGACAGGGCTCGGTCAGGGGAATACCCAATGCAGTCACAAGCTGACTGTAAATTTGCCCGACACCGTCAAAATACGGCCTACACAGTGTGAAAGTCCCGTTTCGCCTGGGTGCTGCCGGCACTCGCATGCGCCACAACGCACCATCATACGCAGAAAGTTTTCCATTTCTGCCAAACACTTTGACAACGTGTAGTTCTAATGGATTTACAGCGCTGCTCCAAGTTTGAATAATTTCCAAAGTCTTTCACGGCACTTCACCACTTGAGCTTGTTGTTCCAAGCCTGAGATTTGTTGGACCCTTTACAGCAAAATGTCCTACACCACATGAATAAAGCAACCTTCTATACATTACATTACATTACATTACAGGCATTTAGCAGACGCTCTTATCCAGAGCGACTTACACAACATAGCATTTTACATTGTATCCATTTATACAGCTGGATATATACTGAAGCAATGCAGGTTAAGTACCTTGCTCAAGGGTACAACGGCAGTGTCCTTACCCGGGAATCGAACCTGCAACTTTTTGGTTACAAGCCCAGTTCCTTACCCACTGTGCTATACTCCATACAGTATGCTCTGTAGAGTTTATGTACAGGCATAATATTTTGTACAGTTCACTTCAAAACCGTGTGCCTTTTCAATGCTTCTGTTTTGAATTAGTCTGTGTTCTTGGGGAGTGTCTGATTACACCCCAGATCTCTAAACGTTCTGTTTCTTGTGTTTCTGATTTTTTTATTATTATGTTGGTTAGTTACTCATCAGTAACTTTCTCAATACCAAAAAATATGTTTTACCTCTTAAAACTAATGACAAAGGTAGTTAATACTGCACGCAGACAGGAGTATAATTTTAAGATTTTAAAAAATGTTGTCCAATGCAATGTAATCATACTCCCCTCATAGAGAACTGTACCTTTATGTGGACTTTCCTGTGCCAGCACCTTCCTTTCCAGAGGATGCAGCAGGGCAGCCATTTTGTCTGAGGTGACTCCTCTGCAGCAATTTATAAGCTTGTCCAGCGTCTCAAAGCTCTGCGCCTTCGCGTGGGGGGAAGTCTTCAACACGTTGACAACCAGAAGGGGGACAGAGAGAAATCTTATTCAGATCTATATGAATCATTCTTATTCATGCGAGGGAGAACATGCAGGATCCAGTCGATGAGGATGAAAAGGAATGCTAAAATGTACAGTTTTTCAGGGGTACCATTAAATGTCATTGAAATTTTTATAGTTTGCGTCAGTTGCGGCATTGTACAGCCACATACGCATTGGTTTCAGGTGTCTCGGCGTAAGCTCAAGAGTTCACTCGTGTGGCTTCACAGCTGAATTGTGAGAAATGAGTAAGCAGAGGACACAACAAGTGCTTAAACCAGTCTGTGTCTGGATACACACAACTGGCTGCTCTTTCAATGTCTCCTCTAATAGTTTGCAATGGTGACTTTGCCAGCTCCAGGATTTCAGTGTATTTTATTCAATCAAAGAGAATTATATCCAGAGCAAATGATTGTTTTTAAATCTTGCAGAAGCCTAAAGATGGGAGATGAGAACTTATTTTCCAGTATAGTTATGATGGCTGCCATTTTGTCATGTATATTTTTTCTCATACACTGCAAAAAAAAAAAAAAAAAAACAGTTTGCAAAATTCAACTAAAATAATGTCATGTTTTTCAATTGGATTTTTTTTTTTTAAGTTCAAAGCATTGTCCCAGCAGGAAGTCCTGTATTATTTTAACAGGTGACTGTAAGTTTGTTTCAATATTAGAAGTAATCTGTCTATGTTCGGATAAATTGTGAGCCAAGGAAATAAGTACCTATTTATATGATCCTCAGATATGTACCTACCAGTCACACATCAGTTTTAAAGTCATATGAGCCGTCACTTTGAATTAAAGCACACGGATCACTGCCTGAAAAGAAATGCATATTTATTTTCTGACTAGCATATTTGCTCATATGTGCGCCGCTTGAAACAGGAGTGGCATCTAAATCCATAAGTGTAAAATAAACTCACCTTAATGGTCCAGCCTTCAGGAGACCTATGAATCCTGTAAGTATGGACGAATGAAGCCCTCCTTCACGGGAACAGGACCGGAAAAGTTAAGAAAAATTGTTTGTAACATGTTTGTTTTCGGTCACTTGCAACACATAACAGTATTTGTATGTGAATTAAATTTAAAAAAAACTTAAAAGTGGCAAAAAATTAACTATATATAATAATGCCCTTGTCATTAAATAGAACAATAAAAGTTAAATAAATAAAAACAAATCTGATGAGAAATCTGATTTGGTTTTCAAAACTGCTGCAATAATTTTTATTTACCATACAATATAAGGAATTTTAAGTTTTGTACCATCTTTTTTTACCTCTGTTTTTTTGTTATTTTGGAGCTTATTATATGTGGGCTTGTGTGTTATTTTAAATGGGCTTTATGCTAGGCTTCTTGATGGCACAAAAAGGTCTGCTATGTCTAGTTCTTTCTCTTATGATTATTTTTACATTGCCTTTACATTTTTACATAGCCATTTCATCTTTTTGTTAAACAGATTAAGAATTTCTGGGAAAATACCCTTTTCTCATTTTCTGTCTTGACAGACTCGCTTCCTTATTTTCCCTCTTGCTGTTGCTTATGACTATGTGAGTAGGTGAATAAGTGGGGCATAAATACAATTTTAAATGTTCATAATGTTCAAAATGTTTTCTCAGAATTATGACCTTTGGTTCAGCTTCCTTTTTACAGATATACTATACATTATTTATTCATAAAGAGACAATTGCTTGAAAATATTAAGCATTTATTCCAGGGATCAGGGTGATGGATGGTTTGCAGAAACGTCTTCGGTTCACTTTTAATGAAAGCAAAAAATGTTTAGCCGATTTGAAAAACAATTCGTTTATTCGATTATTCACAAAGCTTTTCATCGCAGTTTGTTGTACGAAAATAGCCTGCAAATGTTCGTTATGAACATTCTTCCAATGACGTACAAAATAGCCTACTCGATAGATGTTTTAAAAATGCAGAAGTGGACTAGGTTCATTCAGATGAAAACTCGATTGAGATACATTTTAAAATGGAGCACATACACACGTGAAACTAGATTATTTCTCGTTTACAAAGGCGGAAATATTTTATGGCCTAAATAATTTTATTTATAGTACCAAGACTAGTCTAGGTTGTGTTATATTATCATGAGAGCGTATGCCTTTGACATTATAGAAGCACCTTTAATCAATGGTCATTATATTCTGAAAAAAGAAGATAAAGTAAGAATAATTTTCAAGCTTTGGTATATGCGAGGCTTGTGATGCATTGGCATAACTCTGACTGAGTATTACATTGTTTAATTCTGCTTTTGTGTTTTGAAAACGAGTATTCCCAAATTTCCCAACATGTTTAATAGCCAGGGTGCTCTAGGCTACTTACCGTACGCAGAGACAGTAAGCTCCAGGAACGCTCTCGCTGTCGCGTGCTAGAAAGCTCCCTTCCATTCCATACTTTGCCAATAGATTTTCAGTGTCCTCTTTGGTGATTTTTCCGTAGTATATCGAACGAAACATTCCTCCGGTCGAGAAAAACTGCTTCTTAGGGCAAGGAAGACGTGTTGCGGAAAGAGGGTTGTGGTGAATCTGATATCTTTGAAAGTGCAAAACTTCCTGAGCCAGACAGATAGCAGTTGTAAATGAAATGATGTGGTGAAAATGAAAGCGCGAGACAGGAAAACACCTTAATATCTACTTTAGTTGATGCATGCACTAAGCAAATGCGACATGTTAAAGAATGATGAATGATTGTATCGACATTTATTTTGCACACCATGTAAAAGTGCTTACTGCTAAAGATAGAGTTGTTCAATTGACCTGCCTGGCATTAAAAAAAAAATAAAATAATGCACGTTGAAATAAAAATACAAAAAACGGGGAAAGGTATTCTCTGTCGAAAGAGTAGGCTACATAATCTATGTGAAGTTCAGTGCGGTTCTTTTGTCTGAGAGTTGTCCTCTTGTCAAATTGAAATGTAAGCCACGTGAAATTTTACCTTTGGTGTTCCCAGTGACGCAAAATTACAAATGTATTGTGGCTTTCAGATATTATTTAATTAGTGTCATGTTCTTTCTGCCTTTTTATTTTCTGATATATGCCGTAAACGGCATACATTTCCCCAGACTGGAGTGTCTATGAGACCAGTTGTATTACATCAGTACCATGGAGACAGTTGAGTATACATTCCAAGCTGCAGGTTTGGCTTGTTTTCAGAAAAGGAAACTTGAACAAATTCAGTGCTTACACAGCACTTGCAGAGGCGTTCAGCAAAAATTGTCCCTGGCCTGCAAATGAGCGACATTGTGATGTGCTCCCAATAAAATGAGGTCATATTGTCTGCTAATATCTACATGATTTTATATATATATATATATATATATATATATATATATATATATATATATAATAAGTCATTGACTTATTCATGAAAATATAATACATTCATGAATATTCTATATATAGAATAATGGTGGACTATCTGCTCTCCTTAAAAAGTAAATAAGGATCCAAGTCTCTTTTGTTGTTTCCAGCAGCAGTTCCCAGCCTTCGAGGACCATGATTTGAATAGCAAGGGTTTACAGGATGGTTTGTGTGAGTACCATCTATTTCCCGCTTTGTGATTATTTTCCTTTGGTTTAATTGGCTTTCTCTACAGCCATAGAGAGAATAATATTATGTATCTTTTTATATGTTGTCTAAGTAAAGATATTTATATATAAGCCTATTGTATTTATTTTACACTATTGGGGGAAAATATTTTTAAAATGTAATTGTTAACAGTCAATGATGAAATTAACTGTTATGTTTCATGGAAAACACTACCCTAAATTAAGGGTAAACAATGTTGAATTGTCCTAGTTATGTACTCATATATTTTTACCTGTAGGTCAAACTCCTAATAACCCATTTACTAAAATAAATAAAGAAATAAATAATGGAATCAAGATAAGCGCTACTCAGCTCCAGGTCCTGTGAGCTGCTAGGTCTTAAGGTTTGTTTTTGCTCCAACCATGCACTACACCACCCGACTTCACTCTAAATATGAAGCTCATTAGTTGAATTTGGGCGGTGTCGTGCCTGGTTGGAGCAAACACCTGCAGACACTAAACTAATCGACTAAAGGAAATTAACAATTAAATAAAAACCAGAGAGCTTGGCATTCTAGTCGTAGGCTACTGTAGTAGCAAAATACGTTGTAGGTCACATTAAGTAAGTGGAATTTTACATATAAAATACGTGTCAAATATTTTGGTCATTTATCATTTACTAAAACTGTCTCTGGTCCCGTATACTAAGCGGTGTTCTCGCGACAACTGTGTTTCCCGGTTACCTGGGGAGACGAGACTAAAGCTCGAATTAAACATGTAGCTAGCGCATGAATGTGTTTCTGGACTCCTAATAAAAGTAGCTAGCTAGGTACGCTTAAATTTCGATTCAGATTGAGGCGATTTTGTAAGTTAACGTTGCATAACTAGCGCAACCAGGAATTCTCTCCCAAAGAAGCGCGCTCATTTTTATCAATGCATGCATTTTCTCAGCGACAGTGGTGAAGTATCGCTAGCGACCATTGCTAGTTAGTTAGCTGGCTAACTGGGCCATTTTTAATTTACCTTCCTTGCCGACTCGTGAGGTCTGGTTTCTTAGGTAGATTGAGATTCTGTATGATTCCATGTAGTCAGTGGTAAGCAAACTTCCCATCGTTATTATGGAGAAACTGATGTTTATATAGACTTGTAAATATAAATATCAGAACTGTGCTGCTAGAAAAATGGCATGAAACTGAAAGCACGGGTTGCTAGCGATTGACAGCTAGCTAACATTAGCTCTTGGCATCCACTGGGTTGCTAACCCCACTATCTTCGTTCCTTGTCCACGTGTGTGTCAAAGAATGAAAATATTTGCCTAGTTATACAGATATGATGCAGCCAACGATCAATTTCTGTAACACTGCCGAGATTGCAACCAAGCTATGTTACCGAGTTTATCATTTAACTAAGTTGTTAGCCAGCCATGTGTTGTGGCTACTTGCTACAAACAGAAGTGGTTTTTATTTGCATCAAAGGGATGTTTGCAGACACTTGCGCATGTATAGCTATTATATGTGTGTAGGTTCTCTGGTAGCTAGCTAGGTGCCTGGGTGTCTCATCCGTGCTATTCAATGGCTCACAAAGATTGGAACGGATGTATCATTCTTTTGACTGTCGTATAAATCCGGAGGGTTCCGTGGTGAATTGGCTATGTGACTATTTCACCACTGTGTACAAATGAACAATAAAACGCAGACCTAATTGAGCAACCAGTCTGGCAGTCCGTCAACGTTCTTTTGGCATTCAAGCAGTCATGCATACTCATTGCATATCGGGCTATAAGCAAAGTCAGAAATTGTATATACATTTCCACAGTTTGTCATTCATTTGTTGGAATTAACGAGTATGTATCAGGAGGGGGGGATATCTTTGCTCTTTGCCCTTGTAAAATACTTAGCAAATTTTCTGAATCTACCTAACCATATGTCAAAGATACTATATTATTATATGAAATTAATTCATAGGTTTACAGAATCATAAAAACATATTCCTGTACATGATGTTACCATTGAGACACAAACAGATGAATATGCATACTCTATTGTGAGTTCACATAAATTAAGTTGTTGAGTTCTGAGAAATTGGTTTACCAGCTGCGTAGGAACTAATGGTAGCGCTTCCTTCTCAGTTCTTTACCTTTCAGGTGGGCTAAAAATGCCATCGCAAGACCTCCAGCCAATTCTGAAAAGGAAAGTCGACGAACTGTTCCTGAATTGGCTGAGTGAGCCGGCCACCCAGGAGATTTTGAAGGAGGACCTGAGACTGATAAAAAATGGAGAGAGCGCGGCTTGCCGCGAACGAATTTCAACCCCGAAGAACCTGCCGGAGAGAGCGTCGTCGTCTCCGAGCGGCCCCTCCAGCCCCTCCTCGACGGCCCTGCCCTCTGGGATTGGTGGAAATGCCCGAGTGGCTTCTGGTGGCAGAGCACTGTACCGATCTCTCAGCATCAAAAAGGTAAGGACTGGCATTTAGGTTTGTTCTGTGCAACTACAGCTTACCAAGATAAGGAGTTATGTAGCAAAAGTTCTTAAACTTTTGTGGGGGTGTTTGCAAGCAACTTTTTATTACCCCCCTCCCAATCAATGGGACATTGGATTATTAGTCTTCAGCATGCAACAAAAAGGAATGGATTTGGAAGCCCTGGCTACTCTTTAGGACAACATACTACGCATGCAAACAGAATGTACAACATACACAAACGCATGCAAACAATATTAGAAACGAGGAACGATATGTTCATTACATCATAACCAATCAACGTGTAGATTGTCAACCTTACCTCATTAACATTCAGTTGATGTATTCCTCTCAATCCAATGAGAGCATTGGGTAAAACACTGCGCATAAATAGTTGGAAAAAAGAACAGTAGGGTCAAGAATGACTGGTGCATTATTGAATATAAAAGCTTTAACCAGTTTTACACAGCATTTCATTATCAAGTTGAAACAGCTGTTCTGCAGTCCATCAGACATGTCACCAGTGCTTTTTTTTTAGCTACAGGTATAATAAGGCTTCTCTTGAAACATGTTGGGACCGAACACCATGCCAGAGTCAGATTAAAAATATCACCAAAAAACCTCAACGAGCTGAGTGGGACAGATAACTGGAGATGGAATCCCCTCAGGGCCTGCAGCTTTAAGCGTTCTGACAGATTTAAACGCTTTACCCGCACCTGCCTGTCACCTGCTGGGTAAGATCACGGTTGTGGTCTGTCTGTGCCCCAGTGGTGGTTCAGAGGGAGTTTCAGAAGTGAGCGGAAAAAAATAGCTCAGGTCGTCAGGGAGTGAAGCAGTGTCGTTATTAAAGGCACTGGGTTCAGCTTAATCGGCTGCTAGCTCGTATCCTTCCACATTCACATCGGATTACGGTGCCTGTTCTTGTGCTCCAGTTCATCCTGATACTGTTTTTTTTATTTGTAAAGTTATTTTATTTTATTTAAAAAATAAAAAAAAAAATTTTTTGGGGGGGGGGGCGACTTCATGGCCCTTTTGCAGTCATACCATTTATTGTATTTCTTGTCCCTCAGTTTATAAACGGTGGCCCCCTCCTGCAGTTGCAGTCTTATGGCGTTATTAATCTGGTTTTTGATAACAGGTGAGGCAAATGGTACAGGTTGGGGATGCAAGTGTCCACACGAACATGTGTATGTATAGTTAATGACTGACTCGGTATAGTCATCCAGACTATGACTGGTTTTGAAAACTGACCAGTCTGTTGATTCTAAACAGTCCTGGAGTGCGATTTTGTTTTCCCTCAGACCAGAATTTTATCGTGTTTGCTCTATGGGCTTGGAGCTCTTAATTTCCTGCTTGTAGACTGGCAATACATCCTCAGAAGAGTAGTCAGACTGTCCAAAGTGAAGACGTGGGATCGATCTGTAAACTCCTTTTACGATAGTGTCGCAGTGACCAAGAGTCTTATCTCTGGTCGTACAGTTTACATGTTGGTCATATTGTCGCCACTTTTAAAATGACAGTGATTACAATCACCTGGCAGGATCGAGGTGGCCTCCGTCTTCTCATGCCTTGTAAAGTTTGTCTAAGGCCACCGTTTTGGTGGCCTGTGGTAGAATATAAACAGCAGTAAGCAGAAGAGTGGAATTCCCTCAATGGACGACACTTGATAAATGTGCCAATTCTGCTTATGGTCATAAACATGCTCATTTATGAGCTGCTTTTAACGGTTCTTGGTTACTAACATCTCAAACTAACTTATATGTAATGTGCTTACATTACAGTGTAGTAGTGTAGTATAATGGATATGATACAGGTCTTGTGACCGGAAGGCCTCTGGTTCGATTCCCTGGTAGGACGCTGCCGTTGTACTCTTGAGCAAGGTACTTAACCTTCATTGCTTCAGTATATATCCAGTTGTATAAATGGATGTAAAAAAAAAAAAAAAGGTTGTGTAAGTCGCTCTGGATAAGAGCATCTACGAAACACTACGGCTGCTGTTCTCACACAGTAGAAAAGTACCGTAGCCACGCACATCCAACACAAACTTGTTTTTGTCTGGTGTCCTCGTGTTGCTTTTGTGGCCTGGCGTTTGTTTTTGTAAAAATTTCTGCTTCAGATCGCGCAGGCGGTGTGGCGACATCCTGTGCTGCTGGCTCTGGCGTCTGATGTGGGGGAGTCCGCAGACAGCGCCCTCGCTCACTTTTTTTGAAAAGCAGTGGGCGGCGTGCCGCAGGTTGCCGAGAAGGCCCGTCTCCCGCGCCGCGCTTTACCCACAATGCCTCTGGCTTCACGGCGCTGCTGCTCACGTTAGATGTGGTGTGGCACACCGCTCTCCTGTGCCCGCTCCGGTGTGCCAGGGGTCCTCTCTCCGGGTCAGCGGGGCTGTTTTGAATGCTGTGCCCCGCTAAGACTCTCACTGAGGTTGGCAAGGGGGAACTGGGCTTGCGACTCAAAGGTTGTTGGTTCAATCCCCAGGTGGGACCCTGACCCTTGTATGTGCTTAGCCTGGATTGCTTCTGTAAATATCCATCTTTATGATGAGCGTAAAAGTGTCTGTTAATTGCATAAAATGTACATGTAGTACAGGGCTCTATGCTAACATTTTCCCAAGGCACACATATGGTCTCACATAAGTTGAAAAATTAATTCATTAGCACACTAATGAACCCAATTAGTAGTTCTACTCCTAAATTATTTTTTCAGCTGGCACACACCAGTTTTCATGAGCAAGTGCTCCTAAAATGGATGTGCCGTGGAGCCCTGATGCTGTGGCTCGTTTGTGAATCCAGTACAGTCCTGAATAAGCTGCGATTTCTGTCTGTGTTTAAAAGCAGTCTATCCTGCGTTCAGCCCAGTCTGTGGTTCTCTAGCATGGTTGCCGTTCTGGGCAAGCGAGTGACGTTTGGCCAGCAGGGCTTGCTGTTGTAACAGACGACAATTTCCACTCCTTTTTTTTTTCCTCCCCTCTTCCTTGCCAATAAGAGGTTGCCGAGCAACCCTGTTGGGATTCCTCTCTCTCGCCTTGTGACAGGTGCGGCGCGTTTAGAGCGGGTGGGAGGTCAGGTGATCGGAGCATCAGCGCTGAGTGGGTTTCCGATTGGAATGATCCCTGTGCCTTTGTGTGCTTCAGCTGAACACGTTTGCTGGGAATTGTGGGGACTTCTAAGTTTTGTATCAAATTTAATTTTAGATTTATTATTTTTTTTAAAGGTTCATTTTTTTTTTTTTAATTCCAGTTTGGAATGCCAAATTGTGTTATCAGCGCTCGTTGGAGTAACCTTCCCCAATGACAAGCATGTCCTCTCTGACGCACGCAGGATTGTCCTCGCTTCTTAACAGTTCCTTAACAGGATGGGCCCTGTTCATATCTATTTAAAAACCACCTGTGGCTGCTTCCTGAAAAATTGGCATAAGTTTGGCTTACAGTTATTATTCATATGAGATTGGTGCTGGGCGGGGTGGGAAAAAAAATACAATTTTAAGCCACTCATTCTTTGAATACTATGGAATGTTGTCATTTGTGACTTGCAGTCTGTGGTCTTGAATTTCTTTGTGTGGTCCTAACGCAAAGAAGGTCCTTTTTTTCACGCCAGTTGAGGATAACTAAGTGTAGTCGGGCCCCTTACCGGTTGGCCTCTGTGTGGGGAGTGGAAGTGGGGCTGGAGAATGGGGTGCTCTAAAACGTGATGACACTGAGTTACCCAGACAGCTGTCTCCATTTGCCCCGGAGCTCCAGCATGTTGACACATCAGAGGCCGGCGTAAGTCCAGCAAGACTGTCCCGGACATTTGCTATGGCAAAAGGAACATGTCTACCCTCAAGTTTTTTATCAAATTATTTTATTCATCACTTTACTGAATCCGAAGTTTGTGTTTGTTCAGCCTACTTTATTCAGCATTAGTGTACAAAGTCAATTTAAGGACATTGCATTCATGGTGGTATAAAATCTGGCCTAAATGATTAGGTGGTAACATTTGATATTACATTACACTACAGGCATTTGGCAGACGCTCTTATCCAGAGCGACCTACACAACATTTTTCATAGCATTTACGCTGCATACATTGCATCCATTTATACAGCTGGACATATACTGAAGCAATGCAGGTTGAGTATCCTCACAAAATTGACTTACCTGTACAAACATTGTATACTGCTTTTTCATTGCTTGGAACACATTAGGTTTGGTCTCCTCAGAGATGAACCCAAATAATGTAAACGAAACAAATATTAATACTTAGATTTATCTTAAAAGTGATGGTCCAACATTTTGGGAAATTAGCTTTTTGGCTGTCTTGCCCATCATTAGATGATACGATCAATACCCATTTCATCCAGTACTATAGTATTAGACAATATCTATGGGCTGCATGCTAACTGAGCTACCTCTATGGTTACGGCTACAGACGGAAGCAACGCTACCTCTGCTAATTAGTGATGGAAACGCACCTTTCAGAATGTCCAAAATCTGAGTTTACACTTGCATTTTGCATGCATTTAACGAGTAAAAGTAAAAATAGAAAAACGTGATCTTGGTTGTTTTGGAGGCAGTTAAATTCAAAACTGTAATTTATAAATAACCACGTATCCATCCACTGGGTGCAGTGATTAGTAGCTGCACAGTGCCACATTAAGCACGAGTTTGGGGTTGCCAGTTATGCAGTACTATTGGTTGCAGTGGAAGTGCAAGTTTACAGTCTGTGACATGCAACTTGGCAGACCTGAAGTCACGCCCCATCACTGTCTGTAGCCATTCATATAGGTGGCACAGTTAGCTTGCAGTCCATAGATATGGTGCAGTGTTTTTGTACTGGTTTTACAGGGATGAAATTGGTATCAGTCTTATCGTCTCCAACTACTGATAAGATGGCCAAAAGGCAAATTTCCCAAAACGTTGGGACTATCGCTTTAAGGGCTAAAATTCCTGTTTCTAGGATTAGCAGGAGTTCATCTGCTTCAGTTCCTTACCCCACATGGCGTTCGGAACATTAAAGCGCTTGAAGGCCTTTCAGATGCACTGAAAGACCCATTCCTCGTGCTGTTAAAACACCATGTATGTTCTGTATAGCGGTGCTTTGTAGGCCTCACATTTTGATCTTGATCTGTGCGGTTAACTGATGGAAATGGAGCCCGCCTTTCAGTGCCTCCTATCAGGTCAAGCGGGTTGAATTGTGGTAGACAGTGAGTCAGAGTTGGCACTCAAACCTGCTGTAGGGGAATTTAACTTGCAGTATAAACGCATGTGGGCCTGCAGCTGTGATTATGGGGGAATTTGTGCCATTCTGTGTTTATCAGTGTGAAGGCACAAATGTATTTGATTTGTGTGGGTTCCTTCAAGACTTCAGCAGTTGATATGCAACCAGTTTGGTTCAAAGTTTTGGAAATAAATACCTTTGTTACATGAGAAGGTGAATACAAGTGGAATGCATAATGGATATAAGTGGAAATGTATGTATGGGGTAATGTTGCAGAACAATTTTACCGTTTAGTGTAGATTTCAGATGTCTGTAGCCATCTGACGGCTGATAAACTTGCCCGTATTTATTTTTCTGTTTGAAATCCTCCCCCGCCCCCCACCCCCACCCCCGAATGGGAAGGGTTAGCGGCTTTCGCAGATGTCGTGAGGATTTGCCTCTCGCGTACAGTCTTGCTCAGACACTTCAGAGACCCTTGGCGCGGCGTTTAGTAGACGGAACAACTGTTGAACGTTTTTATACTTTTATGGAGTGACGCAAACGGCAGCATATGCGCTCAATATGTGGCCTGGCATTAAAGCGGCTCTGATCCCTGCCTCGGGTGATGCGCTATTTAGAGAAGGCCGCAGAAATTCCACAATACAAATGCATTCTTCAAAGGATTAGCTGAAAAATTCAATTAACGTCATGCCGACGCTGGCGAGGACAGCTGGTCTAACTTTGACACAAGACGCTGATAAAGATAGCCTTGGTTTCCCCTGGACAGGAACCAGAAGGGCAGAATCGAGATTGTGGTGATGTGTTCACGTGTGCCCTCAGCGAAGGCGAAGGCATAGTTTCAGTTGTACATCGTCAATTATCAGGATAATGGCGATAATGATCCGATTGTTTTGAATGGTTGTCTGCTTTTCTGGAAGTCTATTTATAAATGTACACGGGTAGCTTGTTACCCTTGAAAAGATGACTGTTGTGAAATCAGTTCTGTGTAAGTATCTGCTGCTTCTTCTTGGGATAGGCACTGGTAATCATTTGCCCAAATACCTGAAAGTTTCCTTTTATGAATAACAGTCTCACTCACTCACATCTGTTTCACTGAAATGCAGTTAAAAACTATAATAGAACTCTAAACAGAAAGTTAAAGCCACATATGCATCACAGAACCATCACAATGGGCGAAGCAGAATGAGATTGAGTTATCTGCCTGATATTTACCTAAAAGGCAAACCAGTTAATCTTCCTATGTTCAGAAGTCGATTTCAGTTAAATTGTAATTGTTTAAAATGACCATTGTATTTGACAGTATTGTGTGGCCAGAGGTTTGTATTTTGGCTAACGGATACAAACTATTTTCTGTTTGAGATGGAAGACTGCCTATCAGAGTTGCTATAGCAACTACCTGCTAAAAGGCAAAGCTGGAATTTTAAAAAAGGCAGATAACCCTGGTCCGTGGCTAGTTTGTGAACTGGTTCTGCTTAATATAAAATAGGCTAGATGTGTTCTGTGTACATTATTGTTGGAGCAAATGGAAAAAGGTATCACAACTTGCTACTAGAGTGTTTGTCATGTCACGGTAAGTTTGAAAAATGTGTGCGTTGGTAAACGCACAAAGCAAAAGCAATTTTCAATATAACCTTATTATTCAGAGTTAAGCTTTTTTTTTTTTTTTTTTTTTAAAGACACTTTTGTAATTTTCTGCCACGTTTGATATGTCAGTTTGGATTTCACAAGGTTTAGCCAAAACACTTCCCACTGTCTACTGCATGAGTGCCATAATGGTCATACAGGCTCCTTTTGAAACATGTAGCCTAAGTGTTAGCCTTATCTTTCTTTTCTTTTTAACACGCAGGAGAAACATTGATTGTGACAAACTCTGTTTGCTGAGGCGTAATACTGACATGGGTGTCAGGGGTGGGTTCACAAATGCAGTGAGTGTGTGTGTCCTGTTTTACCCCAGTTACTGGGCAGCTAGGCTGCTTTATTGGGGATTCACTTTGTATACTTGTCATACATAAAGGGGTGGTCACTTTCTGATTTTATTTAATTTTTTATTAGTTTTATTGTATAATAGTCTTTATAAACCTAATATACGAAAATAAGAGTGTTGGCCATGTAGTGGAGAGGAATCTTAAGTGTTCAGGTTTTGTGTGACTCATTACCAGTTGAAATAAATCCTCTATTTAAGAAATGGACGGTGCCTGTAAATTTATTTATTTATTTGTTCTTGGGGTGGGGGGTGAATGCTTTGGAGTTTTGTCCGTTGGCTTTGTGTCTCTGGCAGGGTACGCTGTGGAAAAACATGTCTGTCTGATTGGTAAATGCCACTGCAGGGGACAGCTGCGCCGTCCTGGCCAGACAGAACATCGCTTCATTCCGGGCGGTACCAGTTTCCACGGTTACGGCAGAGAAAGCTCTTTTTGTTGAACGTTGGTCATTATGAGCAAAATGAAGCCATTCCTGTGTGTAAATGAAATAGAATTGAACATGAGTGATATAGTTGTTATGGTTGGTTTATTTGTGCCAGCACTTTTCTGTTTATTTTATTTTAGTGTTTTTATTACCGTGGGTTTGGGGGGGGGGGGAGGGGTGGTTTGTCTGTTTTTCCAAGCTAATCAAAACTGCATAATATCCTGTTATTGGAGGATAACAGGAAGTGGAATCCAGACCGTTGACGCTGATCTGCACACTAAAAATACGGGAGGTTTAATCCTGGGACCTGCTTTATTTTCATACCAGCTCGTCATGCGCTCCACCTCCTCAGCGTGTGTGTTCAGCGTGTGTGTTCACTGTGTGTGTGTCCGTTCTCTTCCCTTCTACTGTTGTGACTTGTGGCTGAACTTAACTTTCTAGTAAGTTCTTTTTAATTTTTTTAAAGGCCTTTTTAGCAGTGCCCCACTCTCCCCACATAAAGTCAGTTTAATTCTGCGTTCGTATGGAGAATTGATGTAATTCCTGTCCGTCCAAGAACGGATGTTTATAGGGAACTAAAGATAAACTTGTTTCCCCAGATCTTGTTTCTTGGGGTGCCCAAACAGAGCGTGTAAGGGCTTTTAATAGTCCCAGACTGGCCCAGGCCATCATTCTTTGGATTCGAACCTGCCACACAGCGCATGCCACAACTGACCGTCCCTTATCAACCGCAACGAGAGACGGTATGGCTGGAAGCCCTGGATGAGGAAATAAAGATATTAGGGGTTTATATGGGGTGTGACATGGATACGGTTTCTTCCTTCTTTATTCTGATTCAGCAGGACTGTGCCCCCTGCCCCCCCCACCCCCAAGCAGTGAGGTGAGCGCTTATTTTTGCAGGCTCTCTAAACACCTGAGCCTTAAGTGTGTATCGTATACACAGGTGAAGTGTAAACTGAGTGTACGCAGGTGAAGCGTTCGCCGCTTCCTTGGATTGAGGACTCTGGGTTTTTTCTGTAATGACTGGCATCTACCACTGAGACTCCACTCAGGAGCAAGGAACAACAGCAGTCGTGGCAAACGTTGTACAGAGCTGTTATTCTGGAAGGCTCCTTTAAAAAGGTGGAATAAAAGAATGTACTGAGACTTCAAACGAGCAGCTGGACACTTCAGTCAGGGGACATTTTAAGTCTCTTGTGACAGAAGGAGATTAGCAGGGGGGCGGACTGTCCGAGGTGTAATCGTGACATTCTGCTGCATCCCCAGAGTTAACTGGATCTCCTATCAGAGGGCTGCAAAACAACAGGTTTGTTTCTTTACATAACCTTCTATGCGAGCTGTGGAATGTAAGCTGAAAGCCCAGCTCCACACCCCACCCCCTCCCCCAGCCTCTACCCTCCTCCCCACACACACACACACACACACGTGCGCGCTCGTCCTATCTCCCCCCCCGTGACTTCTCAGGATAGGTCTTTCCGATCGCAGCCAGCTCAGTGTGGATGCGCAGACTGAAGCAGAGCTGCTCGGTGGAGTACGGCAGGGCTGAGACACACGGCTGTGACTGACTGCTCGGAGTACTGCTGGGCTTAAACGTAAAGCTACGACTCACCGCAGCGCTAACTCTCACAGCTGCTACGCTCTGCTCGGAGTAGCGCAGGGCTAAGACACACGGCTGTGACTCTCTGCTCGGAATACCGCGGCGCTAACGTTCACAGCTGCTACTTTCTGCTCGGAGTAGCGCAGGGCTAAGACACACGGCTGTGACTCTCTGCTCGGAATACCGCGGCGCTAACGTTCACAGCTGCTACTTTCTGCTCGGAGTAGCGCAGGGCTAAGACACACGGCTGTGACTGACTGCTGGGAGTACCGCGGGGCTAACGCTCACAGCTGCTGCTCTGCGCTCGGAGTCTCCGGCTGTGATAAGCGGGAGCAGGGGCGGAGCGTGCGTGCGCGTGTGCGTGTGTGTGTGTGTGCGTGTGTGCGCGCGCGCTGCCGGGCTCGGCCAGGGGGAGATTCACCCGCCCTGTTTACTGGAGGGAGCCACGGCCGGCGGCATGAGGATGAAGGACCTCTCTCTGCGCCAGGACCCGGACCTGAGGAAGGAGCTGGCCCTGCTGGCCCGGGGCTGCGACTTCGTGCTGCCGTCCCGCTTCAAGAAGAGGCTCAAAGCCTTCCAGCAAGGACAGGCAGGTCGTCTCAAAATCGGGCTGGCACGCCGGCGCAACAGGCCGTTTGCTGGGCTTTTAAAAAAAAAAAAATAATAACTTGGTTGTTTTGTCTGTCTCTCTTTGGGAGTGATGTAATCTTTGCTCCTTTGACCAGCATGTCATGGCATCTTTAGTTTTGTTTTTATTTTTAAAAGCCGGCAGGAGGCTTGTGGGATCTGATTGCCTGCGGTGACGCTGCTGTCCTTGAGTGTGTAAGATATGAGGGGGCTTAGTTCTCTATGAGGGGGGTTAGTTCCCTCCTGGTGTTTAACAGTGAAAGGGTAGTGCCTGTGCTGTGGTCTCTCCTGGTGTTTAACAGTGAAAGGGTAGTGCCTGTGCTGTGGTCTCTCCTGGTGTTTAACAGTGAAAGGGTAGTGCCTGTGCTCTCCTGGTGTTTAACAATGAAAGGGTAGTGCCTGTGCTGTGGTCTCTCCTGGTGTTTAACAGTGAAAGGGTAGTGCCTGTGCTGTGGTCTCTCCTGGTGTTTAACAGTGAAAGGGTAGTGCCTGTGCTGTGGTCTCTCCTGGTGTTTAACAGTGAAAGGGTAGTGCCTGTGCTGTGGTCTCTCCTGGTGTGTAACAGTGAAAGGGTACTGCCTGTGCTCTCCTGGTGTTTAACAGTGAAAGGGTAGTGCCTGTGCTGTGGTCTCTCCTGGTGTTTAACAGTGAAAGGGTACTGCCTGTGCTCTCCTGGTGTTTAACAGTGAAAGGGTACTGCCTGTGCTCTCCTGGTGTTTAACAGTGAAAGGGTAGTGCCTGTGCTGTGGTCTCTCCTGGTGTTTAACAGTGAAAGGGTAGTGCCTGTGCTGTGGTCTCTCCTGGTGTTTAACAGTGAAAGGGTAGTGCCTGTGCTGTGGTCTCTCCTGGTGTTTAACAGTGAAAGGGTAGTGCCTGTGGTCTCTCCTGGTGTTTAACAGTGAAAGGGTAGTGCCTGTGCTCTCCTGGTGTTTAACAGTGAAAGGGTAGTGCCTGTGCTCTCCTGGTGTTTAACAGTGAAAGGGTAGTGCCTGTGCTGTGGTCTCTCCTGGTGTTTAACAGTGAAAGGGTAGTGCCTGTGCTCTCCTGGTGTTTAACAGTGAAAGGGTAGTGCCTGTGCTCTCCTGGTGTTTAACAGTGAAAGGGTAGTGCCTGTGCTGTGGTCTCTCCTGGTGTTTAACAGTGAAAGGGTAGTGCCTGTGCTGTGCTCTCCTGGTGTTTAACAGTGAAAGGGTAGTGCCTGTGCTGTGGTCTCTCCTGGTGTTTAACAGTGAAAGGGTAGTACTAGCAGCACTGTGGCTCAGTGGAAGGCATCTCTTCCCTTTTATAGACATGTCTGACGGCGCTGAAGAAAGGAAGACTCAAAGCTTTTATCTTGTCCTTTGTCTGGTTACACTGAGCAGAGTCCCTGGTGGCAGGTCAGAATGTTTTCCCATTTCCACCTTTGAATGGGGTTCTAGCAGCATAATATGGGGGGGGCTGACGTATGGTGTTTTTATGCCTCAATTCTCCTTAATTTCCTTTTTTTAAAATAAAAAAGGAAACAATACTGACAGTTCTGGACAGTATTCATAAACTGCAGCCGATTGGAGGAGAGTGAACTCAAGGGCAACTCCAGGCAAACATGTATTTAGATACTTTGGGTTCTGGTGAACAGACCAGCCGCTCCACTGCGAAGCTCTGCAAAGCTGTATATTGGCCAACCGTCATGCTCAGTATTTTAAAAATATTTTTAATTTTATTTTTACATTTCTAGTCTCAGGTTACAGTAATGCACATCGACAGGAACAGCCCTGCTTATTCAATTACTCGTGCAATGCTTGCGTTGCTGGTTTTGCAAATGGTGGCATAGTTTTAATTAATGCGGTGAAGTGTATGAGTGTGAGCACATGTCTGGCACATCATGCTATGTGTGGTGTAGTCTGTCAAGTTGTTTAGACTAGTTTAAAGCGTATTAAGAGGTTTGTTTCAGCTTATGATAAGCCTATCTGACCATTTGCTGGGATAAGTACTTTGAACATTTGTTTGGTTGTGTATGCGTTATGGAGAATTTACTATAGTGTTCACACGTTTTGTGTGAATAAGCTAAATATTAAAAATGAAATTGAGGTCAGTCTCTCTGTAAAATTTTAGTAGTGTCAGTGCTTGTTTTAAAGTTGTATTGTATTCTGTTTAGGGAAAATGGAAACTGCTTCTGCTTGAAGCCTGTGATTTAGGCCAGTTGGTTGTTTGAAAAGTTATCATTAAACTGGCACTATTTTATACTCTGCTGAACCGCAGTGCGTCCCTTCCGCTAGTTCAGAACGATGAGACTCTGAGGCCTGCACTACTTACAGGTTTCTAAACGTGAATATAAATGTGAAACTTTCTGCCTTTTGAAAGTCCCTTAAAAGATCCTTCGCGAGGTTTGATCGTTCCATCATTAGGCACTCAGAGTGCCTTCTGTAATGTGGCTTGTTAACTGTAATGTTCACTTCTCTTACGGTGCTTGTTGTGTACCTTAACGGACGTCTCTGGAGTAACGTGGCCTGGAATGCCTGGGCCCTTAAAGTTCCGGGCACACAGATGTACCTGTCCCGGGCTGGAGGGGCTCTGCTCCCCACGCGGGGGCCTGCTGGGCCACACAGACCAACTTCGAACAGCTGCTCCCCGCCGCCGAAACATTTTTGGGTTTTAGGTTACCGATCTGCTCGGAGCGCCCACAGAACAGCCGTTCTGAAAAAACGCAGGGAGTCACGGGGGTCGCAGGTCTGGGGCACCGAGAACACACACGGGGTTAATAACGGAAGTCTCGGGACAAATGGTCGTTAGGGCCCGGTATTCCTGTAGCTAGGCCACGGTATCCATGGAATATTTTAGATCTCAAATGTTAGTGGAACGTTCTCAGCTGAGCGTTCTAATGCTGATGTGACAGTCACTACCGGTGATTGAAAGTAATGGAGTTCTAGAACATCGACTTAAAATTTAGGAAAAAAACATTCTGGGGGAAAAAAAAAAACCTACTCTTCAAAAGGGTTAAAATCATGGGTTGATAATTGACAAAGCCCAGTGAAGTGCCAATTCTGGTTTTAGGAGTGCATTTTATGGATTGTTGTAAATACAGTTTCTTGGTATGTTAACTGGCTGCAAAGACGGTTGGGTTGGTGTGGCCGAGTCCTTTCCAGTTTCCAATCCTTTCCTGATCCCGATGCTTTTTTTAGTCCCCTTCCACTGAGTTGTTCAGTGAAGTGCGTGTTTTGCGATGTCTTGCCCCACATGGGGTTCTCGGCAAGTCGATAGCATTCAAGTTGGCCTGGTTAATCTGTAGCATCTCTGCGTGCCAACAGCGGCTTCCGCAAGTGTGATGGGTCGTGATTGCGGTAAGACCGAGACCAAGTGTCGCTGGATATCTCTGTTCGCTGTCTCGTCCCTGACCAAACTTGGCCTCCTTCCTCAGTCCTTTGTGGCTGTTGTGGGCGGGGCCTTGTTTCTGCAGCCCGTAGCTGTGCCAGTCACAGCTTGGTAACGCGTTTCACAGTTCATTTTAGGCGCATTAAAGCTCAGCCTGATCATTTTCTTTTCTTTTTTTTTTTTTTAAAGAAAAAAAAAAACAGTGTTCTCTAATAGTCAGCTGACCTTTAGTAAACATGGCTGCCCACTGACTGAACATTGACCGCAGCTCCTGAAGGAGAAGGTTTGCAGTGTCGCAAAAAAAAAAAATCAATCCAAATTTAAAACGCAGGGACCCACAGTTATTCAACTCATTGACTGTGTTTATCAGCTCAGTGCATTTCTGTTTACTGTGCCGGTAACAGCCTGCAAACCCCCCCCCCCCCCCCACCCCGTTTGATAGCAAATCATTATGTGTTTCATACTGGTTTTTGTATGGGTCTTTGTATTGGTTGTTCAGATATGTTTGTGTATAAGTACTGTTCAGTCTAAATAAGTCTTGGATTCTGTAGGTGACGTTTTTTGTTCCTCAGCACTGAAGCACTGCTGCGGTCGGCCTCTTCCAGAGCGAGCCTCGGTGTGGCGTTTCGCCTGAGCCACCGCCTCACACCGCACGTTTTAATTGAAAGCTGCTACGGAAAAAAAGGTTCAGAGAGACTGGATTTTGCGGAGCAACAGTGATCCTTTTTAAATCGGAGCGGGGAAGTGTGCGCTGCGGCCGAAGCTCCCGGCTAACGGTGTTTTATTTCGGTGTGTTTTTTTTCGGCAGGCGCAGGTCAAGAAAGAGGAGCCAATTACGCCGGCGTTGAGCGAAAGCATTCCGAAGTTCTACTTCCCCCGCGGACGGCCCGAGGCCAACCTCAACATCGACACTCTCATTTCCAGGGTTGAGAAAATATTTTCGCAATTCCCCAATGAAAGGGCCACCATTGAGGACATGGGGAAGGTTGCCAAGGTGAGCGCGATCTCACAACGCGGCCGGTCTCCAGTCACCCGGCAAAATCATTTTCATTAGCGTAATTAACTCGAGCTTATAACTGTTTGCAAGTTTGACCCCCTTCACCCCCCCCCCCCCCGTCCCCGTCCACTAAAAAATACCATCACCACCTACGCTGAGGTATGCAACTGGTGACCCATAGGGGTCGAAATAAAATTGGCGGCTGGGTGTGAACTGTATTATCCCTGTAAACAGTGCCGTTTGCAGGGTGTAATCACTGCTCTCTGCTGTTTATTCATGCCACTGCTTAAGTAAACGGCGAGTGTTTGACAGCTTCTCAAACCCGCCCCTGCTCTCGCCAGTCGAGGCTTTTTCGGCTTTTGGATCAGAGGCGAGTGAGCGACTGATGTAAAGTTTCGCTTTTCTGAACTAAATTCAGTGGCGAAAACAGCCACTTGTGTTCTTGCTGGGCTTGGCCACATGAGGACTCCTTAAGAATGACACTGGGTTTAAAGTGATGCGTGAATTCTCAGGGATGAAACTGGGTTTTAAAAAAATTAAAAAAAATGTATTCACCTTATTTCTACCAGAATGAGAATTTATTGGAGGAATGCCTGTTATTAATAATAATAATAATAATAATAATCACAAGTGTGTAGCACTCTTTCTATGTAGCATTCTTTCAGACAATACAGCAGAATGTGCTTTACAGCCTGCGAATGCTGTAAAGACTTTTGTGTGATACGTGTCGGAACACATTTTCCCCCAACGATCGCTTGTACTTTAAAAAGAGACGCAGACACCTTTTTAGTTTAGCAGCCGCAAGGTGTTTGTCATCTAGCCCAGTAGCCCTGCGGTAAACCTTTGCCCTGTGCTTTTTTTCTTTTCTTTGCGTTTGCTCTTCAAAGTGTTTGCACCGACTTGCAGACCCATCTCGGCGTGAAAACACTTTTGTGGCATAGGCCTTGGTGGCATAGGTCAGCAGACGAATGAGAACTGCAGCTTGCAGCTTTCTAAAGACAGCGGTGTGAATTTGCAGCATTCGGGTGCATTTACTTCCTGCCGTGTGGTGTCATGATTTCGGATATGGCAGTGTTCCTCCTACCAGTGCCCGCTTTAACGATCTCGTTCACCATTTTTAGTTTTGACCGAATCACTTCGAAATGATCTTTTTTTTCTTTGTATTTTTTTAAACTCACTTTTGTCTTCGCTTGACATTATAATTTCCATTAAGTGCCAATAAGTGTTTTTTGTTTGTTTGTTTGTTTGTTTGTCGCTTTCACTGGAAAAAGAACAATGTGGGCAGTCTGGTGTTGGCTGCTCTGTGGGAGTCATACACTCTGGGTCTTTGCTGAAGCCTTTGTTCTTTTTTTTTAGGCCTGTGAGTCTCCAGGTCTTTGCTGAAGCCTTTGTTCTTTTTTTGCAGGACTGTGAGTGTCCAGGTCTTTGCTGAAGCCTTTGTTCTTTTTTTGTAGGCCTGTGAGTCTCCAGGTCTTTGCTGAAGCCTTTGTTCTTTTTTTGCAGGACTGTGAGTGTCCAGGTCTTTGCTGAAGCCTTTGTTCTTTTTTTGCAGGACTGTGAGTGTCCAGGTCTTTGCTGAAGCCTTTGTTCTTTTTTTGTAGGCCTGTGAGTGTCCAGGTCTTTGCTGAAGCCTTTGTTCTTTTTTTGTAGGCCTGTGAGTGTTCGGGTCTTTGCTGAAGCTCTTGTTAATTTTGCAGGTCTGTGTCGAGGTCTTTGCTGAAGCTCTTGTTAATTTTGCAGGTCTGTGTCGAGGTCTTTGCTGAAGCTGTTGTTTCTTTCGCAGGCCTGTGTCGAGGTCTTTGCTGAAGCTGTTGTTAATTTTGCAGGTCTGTGTCGAGGTCTTTGCTGAAGCTCTTGTTAATTTTGCAGGTCTGCGTCGAGGTCTTTGCTGAAGCTGTTGTTAATTTTGCAGGTCTGTGTCCAGGTCTTTGCTGAAGCTCTTGTTAATTTTGCAGGTCTGTGTCGAGGTCTTTGCTGAAGCTCTTGTTAATTTTGCAGGTCTGTGTCGAGGTCTTTGCTGAAGCTCTTGTTAATTTTGCAGATCTGTGTCGAGGTCTTTGCTGAAGCTTTTGTTCTTTTTTGCAGGCCTGTGAGTGTCCGGGTCTTTGCTGAAGCTCTTGTTAATTTTGCAGGTCTGTGTCGAGGTCTTTGCTGAAGCTCTTGTTAATTTTGCAGGTCTGTGTCGAGGTCTTTGCTGAAGCTCTTGTTCATTTTGCAGGTCTGTGTCGAGGTCTTTGCTGAAGCTCTTGTTAATTTTGCAGGTCTGGGTCGAGGTCTTTGCTGAAGCTTTTGCTCTTTTTTGCAGACCTGTGAGTGTTCGGGTCTTTGCTGAAGCTGTTGTTGATTTTGCAGGTCTGTGTCGGGGTCTTTGCTGAAGCTGTTGTTAATTTTGCAGGTCTGTGTTGAGGTCTTTGCTGAAGCTGTTGTTCATTTTGCAGGTCTGTGTCGAGGTCTTTGCTGAAGCTGTTGTTTCTTTCGCAGGCCTGCGAGTGCCCCCTCTATTGGAAAGCTCCATTGTTCTACTCAGCTGGGGGCGACAGGACGGGATTTGTCTCCGTTCACAAGTTCATCGCCATGTGGAGGAAGTGAGACACTGGAGTTTTTGTTAAACGCCGTTTTATTTATTTTTTTTTTCCATTTTCGGGGTTAAGCTGTTGGCAAAACAATCGCCTCAGCTGATAATTGGTGCATTTACGGGCATTTTTAGGTCTCTTTTTTAACGGTTGTAGGGTTGTAAGTGAAGGATCTCATTCTTCATTGTGTTGTATGCATGAAATAAGCCCACAGTGGGGGTAGTATGTTAAACGTACAGACAGTGTGAAATTAATGGGCCCTTTGAAATATACTGCGTTCTGCAGCGATGTAATGATTGTGTACAGAATCAGTTCATTAATGTAGTATTTCTGTGCTGTCGGTGATGGCATGGGGAGTTACTGTAATGTCTAGTTAATGTTGAGGGAACGGCTGTAGTGTATCTGCAGGAAGTGATCTCTGGATCCGTGCTGTTCCCTCGGTGGGCGGGGCCATCTGAAACCATCTGTTCCTTCCTTTTCAGGGTACTGCAGACCTGTCACGATGACGCGGCCAAATTTGTCCACCTTTTGGCCAAGCCTGGCTGTAATTATCTGGAACAAGAAGACTTTATCCCATTCCTGCAGGTATGGGGCAGAGTGTTGGGGGGTGGGGGTGGGGGTGGGGGTGGGGGGGTGTTGGGGGGTTGGGGGGGGGGGGGGGTGTCGGGGTTCACCCCCCGAGTCCCACGAGTGGGGTCTCTGAAGTCGATGGCTTCTGATGGTGATGGAAAAGTGGGAAATGTCTGCTTTCCCGTGTCTGTCCTGTCTGATTTCTTCAGAGCGTTTTGAAAGGGAGGTGGGTGGTAGGCTGTGTTCAAGGCCATGCTCTTCTGTGGGATTGTCTTGGGAAACCACTCATCACATTTCTTAAGCCATTTTAAAAAATGTCCGTTTTGCATGTGTTCGCTTAAATCTATGCACGGCCTGCCTGGTCTGGTAGAACTTGGCTCCACACCAGACCACACCATTAAGTGAGCCATGTAGAGCAGAGTAGAATGTGTGTCAGGAGATGCTCTGGATAGCTTCTTTGGTTGCCGTGGGCAGCACAGAGGGTTTGACTGAGTGGGGGGGGGGGGGGGGGGGGGGGGGGTTTGCTGTGCCTGTGTGAGAGTGCTCATTGGCTCATTGGTGTTCAGGATCCCACTGCAGGGCCACCCAGCCCAGCATGCCTCCTGCTCTTACAGTGGGGACCACTTTCCAGCTCCACTAGTTTAATTCATATCTTTCAGCCCACCCCCCCCCCCCCCCCATTGCTTTGACTGTTTTGATGAATGGAATAAGTATTGCTGCAGAGTCAATCTGACCCCCCCCCCCCCCCCCCCCCCCCCCCACCGCCCCGAACCCCTCCACCCACCCCAGAGGAATGATTTATGGGTTTTTTCTATCATTCGATTTTGCAGGGGAAAGGGTCAAAGGGGCATTGTGTTTGTCTGAAAACACCGTAAGAGGCTTTCACTTCCCTCACGCGCATACGTCAAAAATTCGCATTTGAGAAAGGGGGGGGAGAAGGAGGCCGCATTTGAGAAAGGGGGGGGAGAAGGAGGCCGCAGTGGCTTTGATGACCTGCGTTTGTGGAGTACGTTCAGAATCCTCTCTGCAGTACGAGAGGTTTAACAGGGACGTGTGGACAGTGAGCTCAGCTGCAGGTGTGTTCATCAAGCGCCCGAAGGCCGGAATCGCTGCCGTTTCGTGATCAGTCACATGGCCCCTTAACCCTTCGCCCGGAGTTCGCGCTCTTAATTTGGGGGGGGAAAACCCAGGGAAGCGCTGCGTAGTTGCAGTGTGTGGAGGGGGGGGGAGGGGGGTAAAGAGCTGATAACGCAGTTCGTGTTGACGTGTTTTTCAGGATGTGGTGAACTCGCACACCGGCCTCCTGTTTCTGAAGGAAGCTTCTGATTTTCACTCTCGCTACATCACAACAGTGAGTAGTGAAGGCCCGTGTGCTCTCACGTTCACGTGGTAACCTTTCAGCGTCCTTCCTCGACCAATCGGTGAACCCGATTCACCAAAACAGGAACAATCTGTCTGTCTGTTCTCTTTCAGATGTTGTCTGCTATGATGTTGACAGTTAAACTGTGAACATTCCTTTGGAGCTGTGTAGTTATAAATGTTAGTTATGATTTGTGAGGGTGTTACCATGGCCCCATATAGACTTTATGTTTGTGTTCAAGTTCAAAGCCATGTTTAGCGTATGTAATGTACAGCACTGTGAGCTGTACCTTCATGTCTAAAAGGTGCTTTATAAACCACTTAAAATTTTGCGCAGATGTGCAATTTAACAACATGCTTATTTTTCAGACCAACAAAAGAAATGTACTGGGATATAATTTTCCTGTTTGGCGTACCATTCGTTCAGTGAAGATGTGCTTTGTATTTCCATTGAGGTATTTCTGACATGATTCTCCACTCTGTTTCCCCCCGGTTGGCAGGTTGTTCAGAGGATATTTTACAATGTGAATAGGTCATGGACGGGAAGAATCACGTGTTCAGAACTCAGGAAAAGCAGCTTTCTACAGGTTTGTCCATTTTTCTTTCTTCCTTTGTTCCTTCTTTCTTTCTTTCCTCTTCTTCCTTAGCTGCTCTCTTTCTTGGTGCTACGCTACAGCGACGGTGTCCAGGTCTTACCGTATGATGGTTTCCACGGGAACGTTGTAGTTTGTTTTTAGAGATGGTCGGTGTCTGCACTGATCTCCAGTTGGCATGCTCTGCCTGTAAGCAGTTCCATCTCACGATGCTGCAGGTTGTTATGGCTTAGCTGCTGTACTGGAGAGATGAAGAGAAGCAGACCACTTGGGATGGGATTAAATGGGCTATTTAAAAAAAAATTTTTAAAAAATTTTTTTGGAAGTACCAAGTGTTATTCTGGTTTACTTCTATCACGGGTTCAATTTTGCTCTTAAGATTTTGGCTGAGCCAACTCTTTACCTCTTCCAGTGCAACGATTCTGCTGTAAATTAGAATCAAGCAATTAAGGCTTGTAGTCTTTTGCTATTTAGTTTTTTTTTCAGTGAATGCTATTCAGTGCAATCATTCGGTGTAACTACTTCACATTTTGGCAATGGAGGACTTTCTTATCTAAGCTTATTATAGTCTTACACATAGTTGACAGATGGATAATTACTGAAGCAGTTTGGGTCCGTTACCTTGCTCAAGGGTACAGCGGCATTGCCAGCTAGCTGAGAATGGCCTGTATAATCTGGAGCTACAACCTCGGCTCCCTAAATTATGCTACACTCCCTCCCTGATTTTATTCATTTTTATACGCTTGTGACCTGACAGAATGTGGCCCTGCTGGAGGAGGATGATGATGTGAACCAGCTCACTGAGTATTTTTCCTATGAACATTTCTACGTCATCTACTGTAAGTTCTGGGAGCTGGACACAGACCACGACCTGTACATAGACAAGAGAGACCTCGCTCGGCACAACGACCAAGGTGATCCTCCCCTGTCCCCTTATCCGCTTCATTGGAGTGATGTTAAGAATGCGGATGTGGTTGTGCTGTTGGCCACTCACAATATAAACCCATTAAATGTTTGATTTCTCCTTAATTAGCCCTCTGGGTTTTTCCATACCATGTGTAACCGCTTTGAGTTGTGGTACAATGGTATTACAGAAGAGGAACTGGGATCAGTAGGACAATGAGTGCCGGTTCTTTTGTTCCATTAGTTTTGACATTCACTTTCCTGGGTGCTGTAATGTTAAAAAACAAAAATGTTGACTTGAAGTGCCAATGAACTGAAAGATTAAAAAACAGATCAAATTAATTCACTTGCATCATGTTTCAGTGAAGCTGAGTTACTTTCTTGCTCTATGAATGTGGTGCAGCTCAGAATATGCATGATTCCATCGTGGTCTTTTTTAAATTTTTATTTTGTCACAGCTATTTCTCTCAGGATGATTGAACGGATATTCTCCGGGACAGTCACCAGGTGAGCAAACCATTCCTCTCGTTCGGTTGGTTGGTTTGGATCATTCGTCACTCACTCATAGCCACTGAGGAGCAGCGTGTGGTTGCCAGATCCTCAGTCTGTCTTTCCTTTTTTCAGGGACAAGAAAGTGCATAGAGAGGGAAGAATGAGCTATGCAGACTTTGTGTGGTTCCTCATCTCCGAGGAGGACAAAAGAACCACCACCAGGTGTGCTGTCACTCGTGATTTTATGAGCGATCGTTCTACGGGGTTTACATAGACGCCACCATTTTCCCCTGGAGCATCAACAGGTTTCATTTGGCATCAGCAGAGGAGAGGAAACTGGGAGGTTCAGAATAAAATGCTGACATTTAGCGTGTAGCCTGCCACGTTACACACATGAAACTATGTGTATTACAAGACTTTCTCTCCTACGTCATTACAACGTAAAATACTTTTGGTAATGTAATACTTGACCCCATATATATATATATATATATATATATATATATATATATTGTGTATAGTGGAAATTTACTACCCCTGGGTTAGCTAATAAGAAATAAATCCTCATCTGCTGCGACTGAGCCCATGATGAACCTGTCCCTGCCCTGCAGTATAGAGTACTGGTTTCGGTGCATGGATCTGGATGGGGACGGAGTTCTGTCCATGTACGAGCTGGAGCACTTCTACCAGGAGCAGTGCCAGAAGCTGGAGACCATGGCCATCGAGTCCCTGCCCTTTGAGGACTGTCTGTGCCAAATGCTGGACCTGGTGAGGCCCGCCGTCCCAGGTAAGTGCCCGCCAAAACACCCTGGAGCACCAGGCCCGAAAAAACCTGAGGGCATGACCTCGGCACCTCGACCCCTCGACCCGTTCGTAGAAACGCTAATCTAACCTGTGATTCAGTTTGGCTCCTTGTCTTCGTCAGAACATCATCTTCTCCTGATATTTTGTTGTTGATGCCAACATCCTTACTAATGTTGCACTTTTTGTAGTGCTGTGCTAAAGTGCGGCAGTGTAGTATATTGGGTAAGGAGTTGGTCTTGTAACCTAAAGGTCGTAGGTTCGAGTCCCCGTTAGGACACTGCCGTTGTACCCTTGAGCAAGGTACTTAACCTGCATTGCTTCAGTATACCTGTATATCCAGCTGTATAAATGGATGCAATGTAAATGCTATGTAAAAAATTGTGTAAGTCGCTCTGGATAAGAGCGTCTGCTAAATGCCTGTAATGTAATGATAAAGATAAGTGGAATGTGGATTGTTCATGGTATTATGAACAGGGTTCAGTATTTGGTTGACCCTTTTCATGTGTAAATGATTTTGCAGGTGCTCATAAATCTTTTTTGAAACTTTATTTCACTGCTTCAAACTTACTCAAAAATATTACTCACGTCGTCTATTTTAAACCAAACTGGCGGTTGTTTTTAATACTGAATGCGTGACACTGTGAAGGTGTAGTTCCCATGTGGTATTCAGACCAAACAGCATTTCTTGTCAATGCTGTCTGCTCAGATAACCTCAGTGTTTTTTTTTTTCTTGTATTGTATCTTGGTCTCTTGCACTGCCTAGTTGTTTTAGTTTGAAGTGGTTTTGCATGCAGCTAGCGCAACCTCAAAATATTTGCATGCTCCAACGTAGGTGTGCTGCAGTCGTGTATATTCTTCTTTGAGTGAAAGGACAGACATCTGTGAATGTATTGTGCTTATGTAGACCACTGCATGCTAGCTACCTGTAATTGTGTCTTGGTGTTGAGACGACCTACCGCAATCTTTGCCCCCAATTTATTTTGTTTGAAGTACTGGCCCCCGACGTGGAAACTTTTTTTTTAATGAATGCTGACAAGTAACACTATCATTCTATAAAAAAATACACATTTTAATTTAAATTTCACATCTAGGTTCCTTTTACTGATATCTACCCTGTGAAATCTCAAATAAAAATATATTCTGTGTTGTGTGATAGGTTGCGTTGTATAATCTGCGCACAGTAAATTTTATTACATTGAAGTGTCCTCAGTTTCACTGCCATGTGTGGAGTAGCCTCATTCGTTGAATATGCAGATGTCATTACCGCCCCTGATTTGGCATCCCTGCTGTTCTCAGGAAAGATCACCCTCCACGACCTGAAGAGGTGCAAACTGTCCCACGTGTTCTTCAACACGTTCTTCAACATCGAGAAGTACCTGTACCACGAGCAGGATCCCTCCTCTGGCACGGTAAACGAGTTAGACCCGGAGCTCCGTGCTGACTGAGGGGGGGGGGGGGGAGTGAGGGCTGATGGGTAATGGTCCGTGTCCCTGCAGGAGGGAGAGCCCGAGGGCCAGGACGTCTCGGACTGGGAGAAGTACGCCGCGGAGGAGTACGACATCCTGGTGGCGGAGGAGACGGCCAACGAGCAGTGCGATGGGTGGGACGCCGCTTCGTTACTCGCGCGCGCTGTTGTGGGCACGCTGCGTTTAAAACGGCATCTTTACTCGCACAACTTAATTGCCGGCATGTATATCGCTGCGTCTGGTAGGCGGGAAATGCGATGTCCTGTTTGGGTGTGTGGCGGCTGTTCAGCTTTTGAACCCATATGAAAGGGTTGGGGAAGGCAAGCCCATTTGACGGGTTCTGTGTAGCAAGTCTGTGGGGTTGCAGCAGGTTCAAGAGCCAGGCTGTGTGGAGGAGAGGCCATAGTTAGGGAGAACACTCTGGTGTAGGGAGCAGGTAAGACACTCAGGTGTAGGGGGGCAGGTAAGACACTCGGGTGTAGGGGGCAGTTTAGATGCTCGGGTGTAGGGGGGCAGGTAAGACACTCGGGTGTAGGGGGCAGTTTAGATGCTTGGGTGTAGGGGGGCAGGTAAGACACTCGGGTGTAGGGGGCAGTTTAGATGCTTGGGTGTAGGGGGGCAGGTAAGACACTCGGGTGTAGGGGGCAGTTTAGACGCTTGGTGTAGGGAGCAGGTAAGACACTCAGGTGTAGGGAGCAGGTAAGACACTCGGGTGTAGGGGGCAGTTTAGACGCTTGGGTGTAGGGGGGCAGGTAAGACACTCGGGTGTAGGGGGCAGTTTAGACGCTTGGGTGTAGGGGGGCAGGTAAGACACTCGGGTGTAGGGGGCAGTTTAGACGCTTGGTGTAGGGAGCAGGTAAGACACTCAGGTGTAGGGAGCAGGTAAGACACTCGGGTGTAGGGGGCAGTTTAGACGCTTGGGTGTAGGGGGGCAGGTAAGACACTCGGGTGTAGGGGGCAGTTTAGACGCTTGGGTGTAGGGGGGCAGGTAAGACACTCAGGTGTAGGGGGCAGTTTAGACGCTTGGGTGTAGGGGGGCAGGTAAGACACTCAGGTGTAGGGGGCAGTTTAGACGCTTGGGTGTAGGGGGGCAGGTAAGACACTCGGGTGTAGGGGGCAGTTTAGATGCTTGGGTGTAGGGGGGCAGGTAAGACACTCGGGTGTAGGGGGAAGTTTAGACGCTTGGTGTGGGGGGCCAGGTAAGACACTCAGGTGTAGGGGGCAGTTTAGACGCTTGGGTGTAGGGGGGCAGGTAAGACACTCGGGTGTAGGGGGCAGGAGGGTGATCGGTGATATCTGGTCTTCACTCCTCCGTGTTTAAATGGAAACTGTATACAGTTCACTGATCTTTTCAGTGGGAAATGTGTAGTGAAAGTAGAGCCACATGCATTGGTGCAGCAGCATGCAGTTCACAAAGTGATTTGTTCGTGCAGCGAGCTGCGCGCTACAGAATATTTGGCTGGTTAAACTCGGTCACACTTCAGCTCGCTGCGGCTTTTGAAGAACTTTCGGTGCATGCCTGCTGAAGTCATATCAGCTCAGTGCACCCGGTGTTTCAGGTCCTATGAGCAGTTATTTTTGTGACTATAATCGCTCTAGCCAGTGTCTTCTGAAAGTTTTTGAAATTCTTGAGTATCACCTTTCAGGGGCCAGGGTGAACAGCCTTCGTCCAGGGAGAAAAGGCTTTGAAATTCTCACCGCTAATTCCTGTTCATTGTAGGGTTTCCTCAACACACTGAGGCACTTCAGCAGCTAGTGACTTTATTGAGGAACATAAGGGTGTGTTCTCCCCAAGCACTAGATGTTGTTTTGACATCTGTGCTGTAAAGAAACGAAAGATGCAGAACTGTGAAGTGTTGTGGTAATGGAAGGGGTTTATTTACAGTTGCTGACAGCTCGATACAGACAATAGGCTTTTTGTTTTAGTTATAGTGTATGGTAGAGATTTCCCAGAATTGCGAAAATGGGTACTTTCCAAATATTATTTTTAAACTTAGTTTACCAACTCAGACATTGAGTCATACCAGAATTGCATGGCAATTTGCAACTTTATTTTATTTTTTTCCTCCCCCCTTTGAATTGTTGTGTAAGTACTAGCTTGGGAAATCTGCCAATAGGCTTGGGAGGATTGGCTAGTTTGGGCAAGAGCCGCATAGAACATCACACATGACTTTACAGCACTCTTCAACGTAAACATAATTTTGATTTAATTCAGTTCTGAATTGATAACTCACTGTGGCTTTCTATTACAGTAAAAATCATTTTGAGTATTTAACAGCTGAAATTGCCATTTGGAAATATTAAAACAATGTAATAATTGTAATGAAGAGTGACACCGTTTACTGACGGTGGTTAGACTGAATAGGTTTAACAGGCAGAAGGAAACGAACAGATTAGCGAGCTGACTGACATTTACTTAAACAGCTGAACTGCACATCACTACATTACAGTGCTGAATGCTAACAAGGTTTGTCTTATTCTAGAAAAAGTGGGATCACAACTTCTGAATGTTGTGTAGTTCAGGGAGGTCTGAACTGCCCTTTTCCTTTTCGTCGTCTCCAGGTACGACAACGCCATTGACCCTAACGAGTTGGGCCTGCACACAGAAAAAACCCACTTTTTCCAGATTCCCACCCCCCCCTGCAGCCTGGACCTGGACGAGTACGAGTACGATTTTGAGTGACAGGCACATCGGCATGGTAACGGTTTTACTGGTCAGTAGCGGAATGCTGTTCCATCTGTACATAGCAGTGCTTGTAGTATTTATTATGCAAATTTCTGTGATTGGGGGGGGTGGGTATATACGTGTACAGAATGTATTGGGCGGGGGCTTTGGGGGGAGGGGGGGTCACTGCACTGGAACTTAATGCTTCAACACTGAAATACACTTGAACTGTTGAATGTGCACTAAGTATATATAAGCAATTCATTTGTCATTCATAAAATTGGCTAATATAACATTCCAGGGATATTAACCAAAATTAACATGCGGAATGCAAGACTGTTGCATATTTTCAAGAGTAACAGACTGTTTTTTTATGGAAAAAAAAAGAAAGAAAAGAAATCCAGGTGCCTGATAATACAATGCCTCACCTATGCAGCTGTCCTTATTACATTAGAGTACACCTGTGCCTTGTAATATACAATAATGTACTTCAGTCTCAGAGGTTCTCCATTGTTTTGTACTGTATCATACTTTTGTGTGACTTTTGGATTTTGTTAAATTATTTAAAAATATATTAAAATATTATTTTAAAAGAATATTCACAGTACTTGTGCTTGAGCTCTTGAATTCTTGTAATATTGTCTCCAAGCAATGCAGGGAACAAAATGCTAAATTAATCTATAAATGACGTATTTAAAATACACTCGAACACTCAAGTGTGAACATTTAATGTTTAGATGTACTGGCACAAAGAGCTGCCAGAATCATTCATAAACTATTTCTTTAATAGAAGTGAATGTCTTTAATTCACCCACTGAAGTCATAACTGCTACTTTAGCCAAAATCATTATTGAAAGCAGTACAACGCTGCCCTGCACATGTGTAACCATCCCCCTTGCTCAGAAACATTTACGGAAAGCTACTGCACACGCAACAAACTGTTCTGTCTGGAAAGAGATAATATTGACACATTAGAATTGTGTTCAGTGCAAGTTACTCTTGGCTGTGGTCAAAAGGGGCGGAGCCGACCTGTCATTCATAGGGCCGCGAGGCATGAGATGGAGCGTCACGCTTGGAGCAACGCAAAGGGTACGATGCATCAGCTCTGATTTTTAAAAATGTGTATTTATTTTTTATAAAATGATGGTGTTACTTGTCAGCATTCATTAAACAGTGTTTTCCATGAATTAGGCCTAAGGTAGTGTCTATGTTTGGGTACTCTGGGGAGGGAGGGGGGGGGCTGGGCTGGGCTGGGCTGGGCTGCTCGTATGGGTGTGCCCGACCCATGGCACACCCACTAATTCTGCTGTGGGCTGTGGGCACATTGCGGTGGCATTCCCAGACCATCCCAAGCTGTTTGGGACACTTGAGTTCACTCTGCCATGACGACCTTCATCTCACGCTGCCATGACGACCTTCATCTGCGACTGGTTTGGAAAGGTGCCGCTCAGCGCCAGGGGAGGTTTCAGACCAGTGAACTTCCACACACCCCAGAGCCCTGGGTTTCTTGGGGGGTAATGACATCATCCATAATGACTCATGCGCTATACACAATGAGAGCCGTCACGCAGCCCGGGCCTGAATGACTTTATTTGGAGTGATTCTGTCGCCATGGTGTCCACCTGTCGGACATTGGGGGCTGTGCTCAGGACCAGAGAGATCTGCAGGCTGAGGGCTGGAACTTGGAACTGGAGTCTGGAACTCTGCAGTCCATGTATTCCAAAGGAGCCGTAGAGGCCATCATCAGCATGGAGTTCAGCATGCGGACATCGGGCTCCGACTGAAAACCGAACCAATCCTGCATTACACCGGACTGGGGCCTGCGGCGAATGGCAGACTCCCATAAGGCCGAGGGCCGAGAAGAATAGAGTGTCGCCAGCTATTGAAACTCGACATCGTCCATCCAGGAAAGCCGTTGGTTTGGAAAACCGTAACGTGGTGATGGCGGCAGTAGCTTGTCTGCAGCACAAGGCCAAATTGTGAACTCGATTTGTGGAACTGAAAATCCTGGGTTTATCCCGAAATGCTCTTCCATGTCTGCCTGCTTCATACAAAGCTGTGATGTGATTTGGACGTGCTACAAAAGGTCAGCTTCAGGCAAGGTCAAAGTTCAAACGATTGGAACTTTGAGGATGGCAGCTCGGCATTCGTTTTGTATTGAGGAGGAACCGTTGCTCCTCATTGGTCCTACTGAATTCCATCACCGTGCGCAACCGATCCAGCACTCTGACTCCAGAGCCTTTCCCCCCGAAGGAGGGATCTGGGAGGCACTTACTTATTTATTAAAATACGCCTAAAAACTAAAAGGTTAAAGTTTGAGTTGAATCGTATTCTTTTTAAATGGATGCAGCCTCAGTCATTTGCAAGCGCTGTAGACCTCATTGTATGGTATTGATGCCTGTGTATGGATGCCATCGGCACGATGAGAAGCCGTAGGTCCTTGTACTGCTTCTCTGTCCCTTAGCGTACACCTAATAAAACCCCTTTTTGTGATGAGCCGAATGTTTTCGAACATTTTTTCATGAAATGTAGTTTTCCTCACATTTTAATGCCTGTTTCCCCATGTGGGGAATCTATTAAATTAAATCTGAAACACTTGAAGCAAATACTAGAGCAAATTTCTACTTAAGAATCTGGTGGTTCAGAACATTAGAACTTATTAACGGAAGTTTCTGGCTTATCTTTCTGACTTAAGTTATCCTACTTCATTTGGTTTTGGATGCAAGCAAATTTTGACTGAAACAAATGAAACTGAAGCATTCCTGGTAATGTGTTTTCATTAATTATATTTTGAATTGAATGTGTCTTATGCTCAGCTGAAACTGGTCCTCATACTGCAGTATATTTCTGTGTATTTGCTATTGTTCAAACATTTTACTTTGGTGAAACATTACTGGATCGCCACAATTTATGGGGATTCTCAAGTTATAACTAGATACAAAAGGTTGACTTGAATCTTTCTCACATTTTCATTCAACATCATTTTTATTCCTGGCTAAAACTGAACTGCAGATGATTCTTGCGGAAAAAAATAAACATTATCAAGCCAGAAAAAAAATTGCCTGAATATATGACAATTACTATTGTTCTCAACAACAGCAAGATAATCTCAGAATAATCAACAATATGGTTTGTAGCAAGATTTCCCATAAATTACTTAATGGAAATGGAGTTAATGGAAAGCATACTTGTTCAGTATGAAATGTTAAGATTACATTTTTTTAATAATGAATGCTCTACTGAAATAGTTAATTGGTAACTGCACTAATAATATCTGAGTATTTTATATTTTATTAATAAGGTCATTGTCTAAATCCGGTGCATGTTTTCTCTTGAGGTCCTAGGGCCAGACCTCCAATATGGAGAAACACTGCCCCCTCCTGGACAAAGTGGAACTATGCACGGAATGCATTATTACATTATTTTGTATGCATCAGAACCCATATGGTTATGGAAAATGGTCAATATTAGCTCTTTTACAAAGGTTTGGAGTCCAGGAGCTGAAAGCAGCTGAAACACGGACGACTCCTCTGACCAGTCTGAAGATCAACTAAAAAAGGTACGGATTTGTGAACCGTCTGCAAGCAGAAGATCCAAAACATGTGCTTATGTAAGTATTGTTTATATTGTATCAATTCAACAGCCTCACAAAACCTGCCGAATCTGCCTCACAATGCAAATGAAATTGAAAAGAGACAAATTAGAATATTCACTTTATTGAATACAACTTGCATAATAAGCTGCTGTTGACCGAAAACCATCAGAGTAGTACTTTTATATTAAATCTAAACGAGGATTTACACAATGTATGCATTGTGATAATACTAGCATACGTAATTCAATACAATTAAACACACCATTTTAACAAGGTTTAATGTTTTTAATACTTAAAATGTGTCTTATGAAAACAAAAGCAGGATAACTTTACACAGCTCATACCAGCTCACCCTGTTGATTAGTGCAATAGTTTTATACTCCCATGTAAACGTATTGCGATGGTGTCTGCAATCTTTTAACGGAGTATTAATTGATTACTTAAGTTAAATACAGTGTGCAGTACAGGCAGAGGTAGAGGAGCAGCTGATGGCACCGTCCATATCGGGGGTTTCAGACTACAATCCTGGAGGGTCGCAGTGTCTGCTGGCTTTCATTGTGTTTCAGCACAACTGGCAATTACTTTTGAGTCATTGATTGGCTGCGGGTTGAAAGGAAACTACAAATACCTGCAGACACTGCAGCAGCCCTCCAGGAGTGGAGTTTGACACCCCTGATTTACACGGTCTGCTCAAAGGTGGAAACTCGAGTGCATAGGTCACCACACTGCAACTCTGCCGCCACCGCAGGAAAATGCTAATCTCTGACTCTTCATTCAACTGAGTTGGGTTTCAGTTGGAAGAAACTCAGTAATGTCCACTATGCAGAATTCAGGCCAAGACATTTTACAAACCTGAAATCAGATCGGGACTTTATACCCTAGGTGTACGTTTAAGGAGTTCCTGTTCAGAAAGCCAGCAATGGCCCATAGCAACAAGGATAATATAAAGGGGGGTCTTGACTGGGATCATACTGACAGTTTTTCACAACGTCAATTGGCATTTTAAGATTTACTAATAAAGAGATAACAATAAATTACAAGTAAATGTTAAACGTAAAATAAATTACTATCGTAATTGTCTCCATTTTGATCCTCAAAACATCAACTTATTTTTATTTGAATGTATAAGTATCTGTTTAAAATGAGATTTTGAATCACATAAGGCTTGAATTTTTAAATGGCAGCAGTTCCTTATTTAAAAAATAAATATACGATTATAAATCATGGAATAACAAAAGTCATGCTTGAGAAAAACTGGGCCATGTGTTTTGCTTTCAATGAACACTTTACAAACAATCTTTTATGTTCTTATTTTAACAATAAGCTTGGGTAGAGAGATACTGTGAAAAAAACAATTGTGCATTTTTCAGTTGGAATTATTTGAATCCTAGTTGCAGCACCTTCAGTTGTTCAGAGGTTGGTCATTATGTTGAACTGTTTCCTTAGTACACTCACCCAGGTAAAATAAAAAAATAAACTTAACACCCAAGGGTGAACTTAATGACACCTAATTTTATTGAGCACGAGAGATCAAGTCGCAAACGTTTGGGTCAGAGCCTCAAACGACTGCAATAACCTTTGACAAATCTTTAGCTCTTGGCTCATTCAACCATGTGCCTTGTTTCCTCTGGCAGAGTACAGATGATTCAGCTGAAAAGTGGTTCCTTGTTTGCTTGTGCTTAATAAAAATCAGAAAGTTCATACATACTGGAGGACGGAGTGTGGCACAGTGGGTAAGGAACTGCGCTTGTAACCGAAAGGTCGCAGGTTCGATTCCCGAGTAAGGACACTGCCGTTGTACCCTTGAGCAAGGTACTTAACCTGCATTGCTTCAGTATATATCCAGCTGTATAAATGGATACAATGTAAAGTGCTATGTAAAAGTTGTGTAAGTCGCTCTGGATAAGAGCGTCTGCTAAATGCCTATAATGTAATAATGTAATGTAATACTGAAAGATTCATATTATTTCTTTAATACCGAGCATCTCCAGTTATGACCATTATGACACGCCCAAAGAATACACGTGTGCGTTGTAGTATGCATTTATCGTGCATGTGACATACTGGATCATTTTGGGTCCCCTGTAGTATGATACAAAATTAATATACAGCATAAACGAGTAAACGCACAGCAGAATCTGACTGGCACACAGAAAAGGCTCATCTTAAATAACCACACAGTTTTTTATAGTACCCCTGTGCTGAGACCACTTCCTCTCCTTAGCACAGTCCAGGCTGAGACCAACTTGACATTGTATTCTTAAACATAAGATGAAAAATGTCTGCACAATGTTTGAACAAAGCAATGGTTGCTTTGTCTTGTACGTTAAATGTCTGCACACCCTTGGCCCAACATAGAATAATTGACCCAGCAATTTTAACAGTATACAGCACGACAGGGATACTTAATTCTGGCCTTTGAGGCCAGCGGTACTGCTGGTTTTCTTTTCCACGTAATAGTTTAATTGATTGATTGATGGAACTGATTGGCCAGAGATTTACCTCCTCTGGTGTCCCAGGTGTAAATCAGTCCCGAATTAGAGGGGAAGAATGAAAACCAGCATTAATACTGGCCTCAGGGGGCCAGGTTTTCGAATATCTCCCGAGTAGAGCGTAATCGAGACGCCTGCCAGTACCCACCATTAAGGCAAGCTGCAGAAGAGCCAGTGCGTGCGTCATGTGAGGCTGGAGATGAAGGCCATGGGTGGACTGAGGGGTTCTGTCAGTTCCTCTGGCAGCGAGGAAACGGAAGATATAACTCTGTGTGTAATACCTAATAACCTGTAAATGATTACACACAACACGTGTCAACCGACCAATCACGAAGATGCTAAACAGTTTTTATAGAACGCTTAATTCCTCCGTGTTGATTTTTCTTGCAAAGTGGAATGCCCAATTAGGAGAGCAGGCCAGTTTCATCTCTGCAAGTTCCTCTGTGAACTGAGAGGTGCACATACTATTACGCATATTCTCCAGAACTTTAGAACTTGTGCAGCCAGTTGCTCTTTCGATTCTGTTATCCACCTGTCTAAGATGTGAAGTTGTGGCACTGTACTCAGTATAGAGTTACCCTGCCACTACCACCCCCCCCCCCCCAAAACCCAGACTTATACTTGATCTGTAACTACTGATTGTCTAAGCAGTCAGCGCAATTAAGTAGGCTACTACCACATTTAATGTAAACAATGACCAAGTCATCTTTCCTTAACCTTGCCCTTACCAGCTGACGTAGTATGCGGGTAGCTGTGGCTCCACCTTGGACCCTTCCTCTGTCACCAGGGACATTTTCAGCTGTTTGAAGTTTGCTTCAATGTCCCTCTTCAGGATGGATAGGGGCAGGATGCCTCTGAAAGAGCTGAGGACTTGCTGCGAGACCAAAAACACAAGACCCAAAAATAAGCATCGGCAACAAGTCGGTCCCTGAAAACAAAACCATGATGTGTCACGTGTGACTGCTGGTCAGGTCAGTTAAAATGGCTCTGAGAGAAAGAGGTCAGAGGTTAATGGGGAATTCCACTCACGTATACGACAGCCAGCTGGTGGGCTATGTACTTGTGGCTGCCCAGGTGTCTCACGTCATCCTCCAGCTGTTGGCTGAGGACCAGTAACTGGTTCAGCTTACCAATGTGAGGAAAGTAGTCTGCAAAAACAAATTCCAGCTTAAATATAGACTTTGGAATCAAAGACTTTTGATTCCAGAATTTGAATCAATGGGTTGTACTGTAGTGTGGTACACTGCCCTTGTGCTGTTGAGCAATCTGCAGAACCTCAGTATGTCCCTGCACAGGATGCAGGCTGTATAATTTGTCTAAACCACAAATTATATTTGTAAACTGGAGAGCAGCTCATTCTAACCTCAAGTGTAAAATGTAACCTTTCTGGTCCGTATTCCTGATTGATCCAAAAGGAAAATGGAAAATGCACTGGATATGTTTTATTGTATTTTATTGAAAATGAAGAAATCTAAAATCAACTATAGTATATTCAAGAGAAGAATTCCCCCCCCCCCCCCCGGTTTCTCCCTTTGGAGAGTGTTTTTAAAAATCTCTCCTAATTTTCCTGTGTCCCATTTCCTTCAAAAGACTCTTTGTGACAGTGTCTCAGTAAAAAGTGCTATACAAATAAAAATGAATTAAAAATGTAATTGCATGTAATAGTTTTCTTGGTGGAGTACTGTTTTTAAACGCTGTTCGTTCTAAAACATTACCACCCAGCATCTATCAGGCAAATTATGCTAAAATGCTGGGACACGGGAGCCGCACACTGTTAGTGGGCGTGGCTAACTGCACCAGATTAATTGCCCCAGCCCTCACCATCCATGGTTGGGTTTTCCAACATGTCCACTGGGCTGCCGTGTATAAGATATACTTCCACACGCGGAAACATGGTAGACAATCCCACAGCATCTAGATAGTCCTAAAGCAGAAAAGACCACGGGCAATATATTTACCTTTTTTAAAAAAAAATAAAAATAAAAAAAAAAGGCCTCGCATTCAGGAACACGAGACAAAATGAGATTACAATTAGACATTCACATAATTATTGCCATTATTAGTGGTATAGCACATGCTACATTAAGAAATTTAGTTAATAGAGCCATATTACCTCCAGCTGTGGCAAAGGTTTTGGCAGGTGGTCCAAGCAAAGGTACATCCGGTCTATAATCTCAGCCCCTGTGTGAATTTGATGAGTATTTCCAGCGTGAAGATGTTTACAAATAAGGCTGCATTGCTTGGTGTTTACTGTACGATACAGAAGGATGATGCTGAGAAATGAGGCTCACCTTGCCTTTGGAAAGAATCTGACTCCACTGGGCTGCTGTCCTGCTTGAGTTGTTCTTGGAACTGTGATAAGAACCGGGCAGGAGACAATGATCAAAACTGTGAGACTGAATGCACTTTCCCCAGATAGAGACCGAGGGATTCACCTGTGGCCGTCTCACCTGATGCACCTGTGCCCTGATGAGGAGGTCAAGCTGGCTACAGAGGCACAACATCTCCATCCCGACCTGTATGCTACTCAGGTGAATGGGCATTAGGGGCTTCTTCACGTAAACCTCCACTGATGATAATGGACAACGACACAAAAAAAGTGATTTGATACTTTAAACAAAGCCGAGCGAAATTTGAGATGGTATTACGGCACCACTATTGACATGGGCAGAAGATTCCGTACAAAAGAAGCAAATTAAAGGTTCTACCGTTTAACATATATTGTTACTGGTGAAGAATGTGTGCCGACTATACAGTTACATCAAACGGGACTATTGCACACATTATGTGCTTTGTATTCAGAAGTACGCTTTACCTTGTAACGACATGCTTTATTTATCAGGACAATCGTGTATTTGCAGTCAGCGGGACTATTGCAAAGATGCTGTACTTTACACTCAGAAGTGTCTTACCTTTGAATTTTGCATCATATCCACAAGGTTCACAAAGCGGCTCCGTGACGCTAACTGCTGCCATTCCGTAACTGATTGTGTTTCGTGTCCTCAAGCCACTGACAGCCTACCGTCTAATTAAAATTGTAAATATTGTTGTGCCAAATTACGTCATAAAATTATATACAGCTTGTTGCAGCGGCACGTATACGCGGTGTTTTCGACTCATTTCCCTCACTCAGAGGAGAAAGAAGCGAGAGGAGATTTTATTTGCTAATCGGAATTGTTTTGGTGTTGCACCAGTGTGGGAATCGTGCACAGAACTGTAGAAGCATGTAGCCTAGCCACTGTGCACGCACCTGCTGGATGGTTGCTGAAACCTCTATTCAGTGTAAGGGTGACGTAATGTTCTTAAGACGAATTCGCTATTCGCCTACCCACTGAATGAGTAAGTCTGTTATTACATCATATATATCATTTTTAAGATACAACTAAGTAGCCTAACTCACAATGCTAAATTGCAAGAAACGCACACTGATCATACCATGCACAATATGGACCGTATATATCTTTATTGATATCATGATTAAATCACTTAAGACGGCGTACATTTCATATTTATTAATGTTAAAAGTAACACGGACTCCCTCTATGGTACGCATTATGATGCCAGTTTATAAAAAAAATTTTGCACTGTTTTCTTGTCATAAAATAGATCAAGTAAACATAATTTAAAGAAATTTTCAAGAAATTATTTTTTTGGGGTACACTTTAGGGGGCGTTACCTTAAAGCAACACCGTACCATAATGGTAAGGAATGAAAAAGAGAGTTACTGTTTAAAATTTGAATAAAATTTATTACTATACTAATGGAAAATATTCAGTCTCCTCACCAGTTTAAAATTCATGCCATTTGAAATAGAAAAACATTAAAAATGAACTCTTTTCATAAGTTTGTTTCTCTGAACGTTACCCTCAGACAACATTGTACCATTGTGGAACAGCCCATAGGAATGAATACGTTAAAGAGTGTGAGCATATTTCAGCAAAATTTACATCAACAATCTATCAAACCAAACTATCATAACCCTCTTCAAAACAAGATAGTGAGTCATATTTCAGTGTTTGATCATTTGTGTTACATTTAAATGCTTGTTTTCAGTTTCCTGGTGTGTGTCTTTCCTGACATATGTTGCCACCATTTGTTGTGTTGCTGCCATCTTTGCCAAATTTTATCAAATTTATCTAGGTTAATCTGTAGAGATAAAAAAAACATTATTATGACTGTTATGCTTTTGTACAGTATTTAAATCTAAATACACAATACCAAAAACTGTCGTGGTGGGAATTCATAATGGTATGGTGTTACTTCAAGGCAACATTTGCATTTTAACAATTTTCCATTACTTAATTATCAAATAAAGTACATTAAACAAATAAAAATTAAACTTTACTATCCTATTATTGTGAATAGATTGTAAAATGACAGAAAAAGACATTTTCAGGCCAATTTTGTGGAGAGAGATGATGGAGCTGAGCCATGTGACGAAGGCCGCAAAAAAGGGATTCAACTTGGCCTCTAGAGAGTTATGTGACAAATTTAAACACTGCTATTAGTTTCCTTGGGGCCCTCCCTCTTTTGAAAAGTATTGCATCATAAATGAGGATGTATTGTGTGAGTGTAGAAGTCCAAAAATGGGTATGTTACCTAGAGGCAACGCGGTACCATAGAGGGTTAAAAGTAACACGGACTATGGATAAAATATATAATGGGAGACACGAACTCCAGACTTTTCCAGGTAAGTGCAAATACTGAACTCTGTCTGCCTTTTCAAATAGTTCCTTGCTGGCAGCCCCTATCTTGTTGGTCGTTGCTCAGCACTCTGCAATCAGCAATCTTGGAATCTCCTCTTCAGTTCCTCCATGAGCTCATTCGCTGCTTCCTCCTTGCTTGCTTGCCAGTCTGTCCAAGGCATAAACAAATTGTTACCACTTTGAAGAATAGGTATTTTGAAATGTGTCAGTGTTCTAGAACTCCATTGCTTTCAACTACCAGTAGTGTTGTACATCAGCATTCGGATGTTCAGTTAAGACCATTTCTGATCTCACCCCTCAATTAAAAAAAAAAAACAATTTTAAGCTAAATGTTTGAATTTGTCGAAAGCTTCAAAAGACAAGATATTAAATTGATCAGCCCTAAGGCTAACATCAGTCTGCTCTCTGTCAAGGTGTATCAGCACAGATCTTTGAGAACTGCTACAGCTCTGTATGTGTCTACTGTGCTTCAAACAACATGTGCTCACTCCTGGGCGGATTGCATAAGATTCAAACCTTCTCTTGTGTAATAGGTGCTTGTATACTCTATTACATATCCCTGACAATGGAGGCCAACCCCGAGTGTTGTAGCTAAGCTACTGGTGATTTACACCAACCTAGTTGGTCTCTTTTGGTCACCCTTTACTGGATTTGACACATTATCACAAATTGAGTGCTTGTCACTTTGGACAGTCAGTCTGCGTATCTGCTGCCAGCCTGTGACACCGTCGCTGGACATAGCGGTCTCCCGCTGTTCTCAGCTCATGCTCTTTTAGAGCTTTACAGTGATGTAATTATTCTAGAAGCTAGCCTGACTTTGTAAGTTAGCATTGCGTCTCTTCATGGACAATTCAGCATCTATATTTCGAATACTGAGGTCTCATTTAAATTTACTAAAGTCTACAGTCATGAAAATATAAAAAAAAACTTGCATTTCTCAAAATGACCAATAGAATGAGGGGTCTTGTGTCAGGATATATTGGGTTTAAATCGAGTTATGTTTGCGCAAAAAAAAAGTCTTGTTTTATGCTAATTTTTTAGGGGGTATCCACAACATCAAAAATCCCAGTTTTACATGGGAGAGCTGACCAGCGCAAACATACACTGAAACGTTCACAACACTCAGCTCTGCCCAGTGGATTTTTTTGTTTGTTACCATCAGCCTTTTGTCACTTTCTGTGTGTTGCTTAATTGTCTGCATATTTCACAGGCTTGTGTTTGAATGTTGAGGGGGTTAAATATTGATTAATTACCTGGATGAGTGCAGGTAACACAGCCCGAGAATTTGGCCTTCATCCGAAATACATCCTTGTTGTCAGGTGCAGATTCCTTGGAGTCCTCAAACACTGGCGGTGGGAGTCGCTTCTGCTTGAACCAGTCATCTACCTGGTTCCTTTCGCTAACGGGTTTCTTCGTCTCTGCACGAGATGGATTTGTACCATCAAGATCATATGACAGTGCATCACGGGGTCAGCTGGAGCCATGACTGAGCACGGAATACACCCAAACTGGATGTGAGTAATGTGATTCAAAACGAAGAATAACTTTATTCAAAAGAAAAGTTCCTATGGCTGGGCACTAGGAACAAAGACTAAAGAGATGCCCTCTGGCAGAGGCAGAGAGGATTAAGAGAATTGAAACACTGCGGCTGTGTCCCTTCAAAACTTCCCCTCCAATGCCGAAGATGCCATGTCTTTATAACAGGCCTAATGAAGGCAATGGCCAACTCCTTAGCTGATTTCACTGCTGATGACCGCCTGGGTGTAAAATGAGGCCACTGCTGTCCAAGATCCTGTAGCCCCCCCCCCCCCCACCCCCAACTATGGGAGGGAATAGGCACAAGTTGACAGCAGCCAAAAAGGAGGAATAGCTCTCTCTGCTCCTTCCACCCCTGCCCAAGAAATCCATTCAAATACTCCCCCGAGTGTTCTATATTGCAGTACGCAGCTGTAGTGCATTACAGTACCTACCCATAGTCTCTTTCTCTCCAAGGAGCATGAGGATTTGGCGACACAGTTGGCTCTGGGCAGACTTCTTGCTGCTTTGCCCTTTACTCTCCAGTGCAAAATCATTTAAATTAAGCTGGACGGTGGCTTTATACTGTGTGTCAGGTTTCTGGAACCCTGGTGGCAGCTGACGAGCCTCCTCAAGCAGTAAGGTCAGTCTCTCCTCAGGCTCCACGCTGCTGCAAGTCAGCTTATAGTGAAACAGTTTGCCAAGCTGGGAGAGAGCCTGCGTGCAAGCCTCCAGCTTGGCTGCCTCCTCAGATTCCCCTGTAGGGTGGAAGGCATTCCCTTGAGTCATTACATCATCACTTCAAAAATATACAGCAATTAGTACAGTACAACTTAGGGGCTTGTGATATTTTTCAGCCATCACACCGGCAATCCAGCGGTACAGTTGGGAACATCGTGGTGCCCATGGACCGTGAGTCATACTGCTGGCTCCAGGAATGTCCTACCTTGTCCTTCATAGGAAAGCCTGTATGAAGGCACTTTCAATGAGCAGAAGAACTTCTTTTGCTCCTTTTCCACAACCTCCTCAGTGGGAAGGCTGAGTGACTTTTGACTGAAGTACTGTTTGACGGCCATTGAAGATTGGTTCTCTTCTGTGAAAAAAATACATATATATTACTGTGCCATTACAAAATGTTCAACGAATCACGATGACAATGTAATAACAAAGCCAAATACCTGTATTTGGTTCACAGATGCCAATAGCTTGGCCAAATTTTAGATATGTCTTGCGAATAGCATCCTTCTTGCTATGGTAGCCTTGCTGGGTCGTGTAGGGGAAGTCATGCAGGTTGATTTCCATAGTCAATCGAACATTCTCTTTCACATTGAAGTTATCAAAGATCACTGAAGTAGGCTGCAGACCAAACATTTTCAGCATTCTCCCAAAATCTGTCCCACACACAGATAAACAATTTAATACTGCAGTTAAAAAAAAAACACCCAACTGTAAAAAGAAAATTGTACTTTTATATTTCAATGAACAGTTAAATGAAATATGATTGTTCAGTGATTAATTTGGTCATTTATATTTGCCAAAATCCTTCACATGCAAGCACTTGAAGTCAAAGGAATTTGTACCTGGATTATCTAGTCTAGGCTTTTTCCTGTCTGGTAGAAGCTGTGGCTGGTCGACAGGTGGTTTTCTCAGGGGTTTGACTGTGCTGACTGGTCCTGTGGTCTGAGGTGTGGACACATCTGCTCCACTGGTCTCAGATGCTGGAAAGGCGATGCATACATTTTCATCCCTGTCAGGTGTATTCCCCTTAATTACATTGAACATAGATTGACCTACCATTGACCCTACACCAGGGCTGTTCAATCTTTTCTGAAAGGGGGCGCAGGCTGGTTTATTGTTTTAGCCCAGCATTACGACATCTGATTCTATTTTTCGAGGTCTTGATTGGAGACTATGGTTAGCTGATTAGTTGAATCAGTTGTCACAGTGCTGGGCTAAAAATAAACCTGCACCCATACTGGCTCTTTTAGGATAAGATTGGACACCACTGCCCGACACAGATAATGCCACAAACCTGCTCCTCTGTCGCTGGGCCCTGTGTGAGATGGTTGAGACACTCGCTGGTAAGAAGGAGGCGTCTGCCCCTGTTTGACCAGAAGCTCCTGCAGCCTCCCCTTGTAGTTCTCATTTACTACTGCCAGGTCCCAGCCCAGGACCCCAGCCAGCCGGAGAAGGGCTTCCTTAGCTGCTGCCTGCTCTGCCTGCTGCTTTTTGGGCATCCCATCTAAACCAATTAAAACACAGAAAGGCAGGAAAAAAACAGCTTGTCTCTGTAATTTTAATTAAATAAAAATGAGGGAAATAATATTACATTTCAGGTTTTGGATAACAGTAAATCAGAGGTAGCCAAGACTGGTCCTAGGATAGCTATAATCCTGCAGCATTTCCAGGTCTAAATATTTTACTATGTACCTTCAGTACATGACAATATGTATTAATTTAGCTCAGTTTTATTATTAAGGACACAAAGATGGCTTCCCCTTACTTCACAATGCTTCTCACCTGGGTTTTGAAAAGTCAAGTCTCCATTGATGCACAGTTGTGACCTGAACTTCCCATCCGTGGTGCTGGTGCACTCTTCAGGGGGCCCACAACCAGCCTGGCTGAAGAAATCATGAACCCTCTGCCTGGCACCATCAGAAGGGGACCCTGAGGAAGGAAGGGGAACCCTTTATTTAATCTCTGTGTCTGAGGAACAGCACACACAGCAGATTGTGGGGGGGGGGGGGGGGGGGGGGTCTGCAGGTACCTGCTCCTGTGTCTCCCAGGTTGAGAGCCTGCTCCAGACTCTTGTAGGCTTCCAGAACTGCGGCCTCCGAGGTTTCAGCTTCTGGTCCCTCAAAGTCAGTTTTCACTGCCACTTTGACAGCCGCGAAGAATGAAGAGTTTGCTGCTTGAGAAATGAAACATCAGTCATGGGTGCTACAGGTAAGGTATTTACGTTTTTAACTCAAAGAGAAGGACCAGCAGCTGGTCTACACACCTGAAGACACCGAGCTCTCATTGGAGTCAATGGACATGGCAGGGACAATGGCCTGGCCAGCAGCTGTGTCATAATGCTCCACAGGAACATCAGTGCCTGAGCTCTGAGGTAAATTACTCTCAGAAGGTTGGACAGCAGGCATCACAGGAGCTGATCAGAGAAAAAAACTCCATTATCTTGATGAAGGCTCTCTATTCACAGAAGATTGAAGAAAGATATGGAGGATCACAAATCAGAATGTGCATGTGAAAAAGTCAGTGAGGGAAGTACCTGGAGTTTCAGTTTTGGGCTTTTGTAATTGAGGAGGATACTGGCTAGAGTCAACAGATGCTCTTGCCTGGCTTTCGATGTTGCTGACTGATACCGTGGCCTGAAGTACGGGGACACTAGCAAGATTCTTCTCCGATTCTGGAAAGAAACAAAACTTTTCATCCCTGGTAGGTTTGTTTCCTTAAGTATGGTATATTACTGATATCTGAGTCCACGTGGACCCCAGAAAGCCTGTTTCTCAGACCTGCTCCTCTGTTGCTTGGCTCAATACGCTGGTAAGAAGGAGCCGTGTGCCCCTGTTTGATCAGAATCTCCTGCAGCCTCCCCTTGTAGTTCTCATTTACTCCTACCAAGTCCCAGCCCAGGACCCCAGCCAGCCGGAGAAGGGCATCCTTAGCTGCTGCCTGCTCTGCATGCAGCTTTTTGGACATCCCCTCTAAACCAATTAAAACACAGAAAGGCAGTATAAAAACAGCTTGTCCCTGTATTTTTAATTAAACAAAAATGACAGGAATGATATTACACATCAGGTCTTGGTGGATAACAGCATATCAGAGGTAGTCAAGACTAGAGTTTCTGGGTCTAAATAGTAAACTATTGTGTACATGACAATTTGCATTCATTCAGCTCAGTTTTATATATAATCAGGGGAACCAAGATGGCTTCCCCTTACTTCAAATCTCAAAATTGAGAAACAAATCCTTACGTCTCACCTGGGTTTTGAAAAGTCAAATCCCCATTGATGCACAATTTTGACCTGAACTTCCCATTTGTGGTGATGCTGCGCTCCTCAGGGGGCCCACAACCAGCCTGGCTGAAGAAATTATGAACCGTCTGCCTGGCACTATCAGAAGGGGACCCTGAGGACGGAAAGGGAGCCCCCTCTTACATCTCTGTGTTTGAGGGAAAGCACACACAGCAGACCGTGGGGAGAGTCTGCAGGTACCTGCTCCTGTATCTCCTAGATTCATAGCCTGCTCCAGACTCTTGTAGGCTTCCAGAACTGCGGCCTCCAAGGTTTCAGCTTCTGGTCCCTCAAAGTCAGTCTTCACTGGCACCTTCACAGCCGCGAAGAACAGAGAGTTTGCTGCTTGAGAAAAGAAACATCAGCTGTGGGTGCTACAGGTAAGGTATTTATGTTTTTCATTTCAGGAGAAGGACCAACAGCTGGTCGACGCACCGGAGTGCAACGATCATAGGTGTGCATCATCATGGCAGGAAGTGTGGCCTGGCCAGCAGCTGTGTCATAATGCTCCACAGGAACATCAGTGTCTGAGCTCTGAGGTAAATTACTCTCAGAGGGTTGGACAGTGGGTATCATCGCAGTTGATCAGGGTAAAATACCACCAGCTTTATGAAGCAAGACTACAGTACAGAACAGTGTATAACAAAGAGTGCTCTCCTTCACCCCTAAGTTTCTGGTTATAATGCTGTATAAGCAATGTTCCAGAATGTTTGTCTACAGGTATTGCTTGGGAGTCTGGAATAATAAACTTTACACTGAAAGTACACTGTCATTACAGAAGTCTCCATCCATGTGTCAGAACAGTTGGTTGTGATTAGTGATGGAGGTATGTCTTTCATTATTCACCAGAAGAATATCATACCTTGAAACTATTCAGTTTGCCATATCGCCCTTTAAAAAAAACTCCAATAAACTGTACCTGTGGAGGCAGAAGCCGATTGGTCAGCATGATGAAGAGTGAGACTGCCCTCTTTCGTTGACTGTATATCCATCTGCTCAAGGGCAATCATTGCTACCTCCTGATGAGCAGCTATCTTGTTTAGGTGAACACGGCAACCTGTGTAAGTTTGACCATTGACCTCCACCCGTCCTATATAACCTGAGAAAGAGACACCCGTCATTGATACATGGTGAGTTGTATCTGCTCAATACAGTACACTATCTACATGGATGCACTATTTCCATGGTATATGACATTTAAATAAAATCTAGTAAAATATATGTTTCCTGAGCAGAGGAATAGTTTTCAAATTTTTCCATGCAATTCACTTTCACATCTATCTGGATTATTAAAGATGAGAATGAAATCTAACTAGCTGTTCATACCTTGAGGTTTGCGAACTTCAGTGAACACAGGATCAGGCCATTTGTTCTTCTTAGCTTCTTCGAAAAGATGGTTCTTGTATTTGACCACATCAGCACTGAAAACTGGTTCTGTTGACAATTGATAATATTGTGATGATAATTCAATTCAGACTTGATCCATGATTAAACTAAATGGGCTATTAAGCTCAGTGGACATTAAAAGCTCTTGCTCAAAACAGGAACAGGAAGCAGAAATAACATGACTTTGGGTCGCACACTTGTCACACAATTCAGGCTTATTAAATTCAATGCTAAGTAAAGATGTCAATTAACAATGTAAGCTGAGCGGCTGAGCCCTCTCTACGTACCCACCTTCAGTTTTCTTCACTATTTGGTCCACTGTCTCTGACAGGACTGTCAGCTGTTTATCATGTTCTTCCACTTTCACCTCAATTGCATTCAGCTTCTCCATTTGTGGGCCCAGCTGCTTCAGAAGGTCCTTGTTCTGATCCAGGAACTCCTTCATCGTCAGGTATTCCTCATTCTGTTGATGGGCCCATTCAAATATGGACAATTAGTGTTTTTACACAACAGTGAGCTTTTAACTCAAGCTTAACCTTTAAAATTTGAAGAAACCATTCTTTTACTTCAATGTGGGTCTACTAATCTGTCGATTAAAGTTTTTTTGGGTTTGTGTGTGTGTATGTCACAAAGACAGCGAGAAAGCTTTGTTGTCAGGAAAAGACCTGAAGATCCGAAAGAACCAGAAATTTGAAGTCCTTACGTTCAGTTCTTTGTCGTCCTCAAGACGAGAAGTCAGGTGTTCAATCTTCTCCTTCATGACCTGTTGTTCCAGGTCAAGTATCTTCTGCTTGTTCAGTAAATTCGTAACATCTCCTCTGCTGGTGTCCTCCTCCCCCACCCTTATGTTCAGCTCTGCTTCCTCAAGCTAGACAAGGAAGGAACAGCAATGTAAACTCCACAGATACAAGAACAGCAGCATGGAACAGAACGTCATCTGTAAAATGCCACAGTTTCCGCACCTAGTGCTAGACTTTTTACAGCGCAAACACAAAAAATACTGTTTTTGTGCTTTTCCTATTTCTTTGCAATTTTGGAATTCCCAATCCCGTTTTCCAATCCCAGGCTCTCGTGGCAATAGCCTCCGCTGTCGATTCCGAAGGGTGCAGACTAGTGCACAGTCTCCTCTGAAGCATGTGAGGTCAGCCGCTGCTTCTTGTCACACCACAGTTCAGAAGTGGGGCTCGCACAGAGATTAATTGGAGGAAGATGCTTGGTGCACTGCTCTGCAGGCATGCTTGCAGGCACTTTTTTGACCAGCAGGGGTCAGTGTTGTGCAGTCACTCGCTGTCATCCCAGCCAACTGAAACCCTCCCATACCTGGGTGAGACTACAGCCAATTATGCATCACCCTGTAGGGCTGCTGGCCACAGTCAGCACTGACAAGCAATTCCTGTTTTGTGTGTTTTAGTATCTTAATACAAAGAACTGATACCATCACACTCAGCCGCTTAGTAAGAGGAGAAAGGTGCGTAAAACAAATGAATTATATAGTTCAAAACGAATGAATTCACACGCAACAAGGCTGCAAAACATTGCTTATATACCTATTTTATTAACTTTTAGTAACAGGGTCACTGAACACATAAGACGTTTTTGCAACTTCAGTGTGTGAACAATGAAGCTGTTTGCCCAAACATCTGTGTTATCAGTTCCCCTGCTGGTCCTTAATACACAATATAACACGGAAGCCTATCGTACGTTGATAATTTCTTACTTTGTTGATCTCCTTCTCTAGCTCATTCAGCTCTGGAACGTGGGCCTGCAGGTGTCCCACAACGTTCAGGATTTTCTTCAGGTGTTTCTTCATGTCCTCTTTTGCCACTTTCATATCAGGCGAGTGCATCATCTGGTTTCTTACATTAGTTACCTTAATAAAGAGAAAACATAATCACATGATAAAGGTTCAATGTGGCTCTCTCCTTTCTGTTATTCTCTAAATCATATATGATTGATGTATACAGAATGATTAATATGCCAGTATTCAGCTTTCAGCTAAATATACTGTACGTTGAAATACCTCTCGAAGAACTTGGTCTTTTCCAAATTTTTTGAAATGTGAGCAAAAGATCATGAGATTCACAATGGCAGAAATGTCAAACTGATCCACTGCATTGTGGTCTTTGTTTCCTCTTGGCATGTAGACCTATCAAAAAAGCATAAACAGAACCGTTTGATCAAGGAAAGTGACCAACACTTCAGCTCATTTCATAGCCTGTTTGGGTTTAGGTTTTAAGGCCATGCTCTTCTCTAATGGGGCTTAGAATAAAATACATTCTCAAAATTGTCATAATGGTCACTGAACATATGCCCATATGGTCTGGAACCACACATATACAAGTATATTTTATACAAGTATAAAATACAAGCATATTTTATTTCTGTCTGTGGAATTACAATCACACACACACACACACACAAAACCTTACCTTTGCTACCTCCCATTTGTTCAATGACCACAGATGAGGTTTGCTGTTGTTCCAGTAAATTTCCATGTTCTTATTGTTGTGATTTTTCAAGATTTCATTTATCCAAAGTTGACAATCTGGACAGACTGGAGAAGCCTAGGTGAGAATGATCAGACTGAATAGATCGCTATTTTGTCTACATATCACACACAGGTGATTTATATTTAAATGTTCAAACAGCTAGGCTACACACAAAAAGTGAGAACTATGGGAAACAAGATATATACACATTAATTTCAGAACGCTTAAATGCTGAACTGACAACTATCATTTTTGTGAAAACGATTAAATAAAACATGCAGAATATGTTATAGTAATTAGAAATATTTAAAAAATACCTTATATTTATTGAATGTTTTTATACTACATTTCTGTTTACAGATCGCTTCCTTCAGTGTATTCTTTAGAGAACTGTGAAAGGTATCGGTTTCGTTTTCGATGAATCTGCTGAGACGGCTCCTCAGAAGCTGGAGGCTCATCGTAGTTTTTAGCCAGTTCTTATACTTTTCATCATCAAATCGGCTGTAGGACGCCATAGCTACACCAGGTCCGCTTTTTTTGTTATTGAAAAATATTTTGTATCGCTTCGTTTCTGCGGCAATACACCGGTAAACGACGTAGATCCCGGGAAATCACGAGAATCAAACCCAACCGTTCAGAGGAAAGGCTGTCAGTGTATGACTAAGCCTTACTGTAGCCTATCACATGACAAAGCAGCCAATGTTGAACCGTGTACTGCCCAGTTTTTTTCCTGGGTGCCCATGAATGTAGATGATCAAGGACGTTTTCACTGTAAACCGAAACAAGTCTTGCTAACCTTACCGGAAATGCATCATTGATTCACACTAATCTATTCTTTCTAATAGCAGTTTTGTGTGTGTATGTGGGCGTGCCTGCGTGCAAGTCTTACAGAAACACATATTTAGCCCCTCCACAATTACAATCCTGTAAAATACAATTCTATAATTCTTTTTTTTTTAAATTTTTTGAAAAACCAAAGTTTATTGATTTCACAGTAAGTATTTTGTACAGGTATTAATCAATGTGAAGTTTCCACTGTTCCCTTTCAACCGCTTATTGTGCAGTTGTGTAGGCACCATCTATCTCAGAGTCTCTCCCAATGAGTTGGCCTTTGTCAGTTCAGCTGCCTCTCCCGGGCCTGTCCCAGTCTGCTGGTGCTGTGATTCCTGGAGCTGGATGCTTAGGAGCTCAGAATGAAACTTCTCCTCCAGGTCACGCTGGCTCTGAAGGAAACCTCTGAGTTTCTGCAACTCCTGCATGCCCTGCAAAACAGATTGGGAATAACAAGAGATTACTTATCTACTTGTTCTGTGTAATCTGAAGCAACTCCAGAATCCAGTCATGGAGGGCATCTGCTCGTTCTCCTTCTGTTTCAACACTAGCGATTCATTTAAGCTAGCGATCGGCTAAAGTGTCCACACATCTTGTTCTCAAGGCCACAATTGAAAGGGAACCACAAACGCCTGCAGAAATTGTGGCCCCCTAGTATTGGATATTGACACCCCCTGGGCTAGGTGAAAAATACATTTTGACACTGTATTATAAGATTTTCAAATGGCATACAGAAGATACTACATGACTTATCAGGAACGATCTGACACGCACCCTAGTGTCTTACACTGGAATTAGACTTGATGCATCCTTCCTAATACAGAAGTGTGTGCATGTGCGTATGTGTGTGTGTGCCTGGTGCATGCAAGTGTGTGTTAGTGTGTGCATGTGCGTATGTGTCAAGTGTGTGTGTGCACTGCATGCGTGTGTTAGTGTATGCATGTGCGTATGTGTATATGTGTGTGTGTGCATTGCGTGCGTGTGTTAGTGTGTGCATGCCTGTGCTGCATGTGCACACGGCGGAATGTGTTTATGGCTGCAGTAAAAGCGCTGCTCGAACCTGCGGGTCTGGTGGGTCCTGTAGCTCCGTGCAGAGCACCAGCTCCTGCAGTCTCTCCCTCAGCAGCTCACTCTCCACCTGGCTAACGTGTCCTGCCTCTGGCCCCGTCTTCACAGGCCCGTCCACAGAGTCCACCCCGGGAACACATACCGTCCAGTCCACAGACAGCATCTGCACAAAGGCCAGAGAAACCAACACGCTGACCCAAACAAACAACACATACAGACTTTCATAAGCTACATTTAAATCACTACGCAAGGCAAACTTGTGTTCAAGTGGGAATCTCTCATGCGTACAATACACGTGGTCATGAAAGACAAACTTAACCAACTAACTGTTACCATGCCTACAATCCAGTGATGTAGCGAAGGTTTAGCTGCATCACTGGATCGTAGACATCTTCTGCTCAAAGACAAGGTGGCTAGCGGACTGTTTTCTGTATTTTATTCAAGGTCTATGTTAAATTACATTTTTTAATCAAACAAAATATTGTCATAGGCAGCGCATTTTTGTGCGCAATATGGCGGCAAGCGGGGCCAGCTGTTCTCAGCCACCCCACATATGGATAACTGTCTACGTCCCGCAGCTGGAGTCCCGTCACCTCTTTGATCTCACGGCCCGCGGCAGCCACCTCCGGGATGTGCTGGAGCTGGCGGAGCAGCTGCTCCAGACTCCTCCGGTACTGATCCATCCACCGGGCCGACACCCGCATCTCGCTGGAGTGCATCAGCTCGTTCCGTTTCCTGATCACCTAGCAAAGCCGCAACCAGGGCAACAGCAGGGGGGTAGGGGGGTAGGGGGGTGGGGGGGGGGGGGGGGGGGGGCACCTTCTTCAGTCTGCAGCCGAACAGAGAACTAACTCTACTAACTGCTAGTGTCACAAGTCTTTGTGTCTGCATCCATGGTTTTTTCCATGCCTTGTGAGAGTGTTTTGGTGGTGCTATAAGCTATAACACTATGGTTTTGGCACTGGGCTTGCACCTCTAAGGTTGTAGGTTAAATTCCCCAATTCCCCATATTTATCTATTTTATTCAGCTATACAAATTAATATTTGTATAGCTGAATAAAATAGATAAATATTTTTAAAACTAAACTGTGAAAGATTCTCTGGATAAGAGCATAAATTTATAATTTGCAAATAAATATAAAATATGTTTGTGGCAATGGCTGCCTTGAAAGAAACAGTTTGGAAGAGTTGATTTTTCACTTCAGATGTTCTCACCTCTCTCACTTGCCATTGGTTGATGAAACTGAAGCAGTCACAGAAGGTGATCAGGTTGAGGAGAGCAGCGGCATCACATTGCTCCGCTCCAGTGACGTTGGCCTGCCCCCGGGGCATGTACGCCTGCGGGGACAACATCCTGAAAACTCACTTTGTGCCAAAAAGCTTCCTATAAGGGACAGACAGGGATTTCATCCCTGAAAGCACAATGGAACCACTGCTCACCAAAGACATTTTATTTATTTTTATCTTTATCTACCCAGGACAGTCGCATTGAGATTGCCACCTCTTTTGCAAGTGAGCCCTAAAGTGTACATGTTTTTGGACTATGGGAGGATGCACACAAACACGGGGAGAATATGCAAACTCCACACAGAGAGGACCCAGCCAGCCAGGACTCAAACCCAGAACCTTGTTCTTGCAAGGCAACAGGGCTAACCTCAGCCACGGGGGTGTTAACAACCTCAGAAAGGATATACCTGTTAAGTTAATGGCAGGGGTAAAACAGCCCATTCTTCTTATGCGATAGAGGACTGCCTATACAACAAGTTTGCCCCTCCTGTGGAAGATGAGAGAAGACCTACCTTAGCAAGCTCCCAATGGCTAGAGGACCACAGACAGGGCTTGCAGTTTCCCCAGTTCACCACTCCTGTTCTGTTGGTGTGGTGCCTTAAAATTTCTTCTTTCCATTCCTCGCACAGCCGACAGAGATGATGTAGCTTAAGGAAATTGCAAACTGTCAGTTCACTACACACGAATAGCAATAATTCAGAGGAATTAAATAATGACAACTCATGAATGTGAGTGCAAATGATTGTTAGCAGAAACAGTGACCTCTTTGGACAGACAGGCAAATAACAGGAGGCAAATCTCAATTTGCCTCCAAGGAGGTCAAAGCTGAAGGCTCCAGTTTGTAATAGTTTTTACCTTTGAGTTAAGTTATTTTAACAAAAAGGAGGAGACAGAGCTCTAGCACAATCATAGCTCCCTGAAATACTGCTATGCTAGGCTTTAGCTTGGACGGAACAATAGCACTGTCAATTAAAATGACAAGCCCCTCCCCTTTATATATAACGCCTTTGTCAACGGTTGATAATGAGAGCTAATGAGGAGACCCTAGCTAATTTACTGGGGCGAGCATGGCCAAAGTGTTACAGATTACATTTAAAGGTAACTATTCAACGTATTTTTGTCAGCACATAGAAAATATTTTATTTTGGTTACAGTCTTGATATTTTTATTGAAAAATAAGCGAGATTTGCTATCGTTAAATTTCTTACTAAACTAGCTAACCTAACTGGCTGTTTGCGAGCTAGTTTTGGTGCATGTAGCTTGGTACCCCCATGATAATACTGAATTGCAATTAACGCAATGACAGAATTATGTTTTATGTCTTTTTAACATGCCTATTCATTGTTCAATCATTTTTATTAAGGTCGGATGAGAATAAACAATGGTTTTATACGGTTGCAAATATATGTTTACATTTTGCTGTTTTCGCGCGAACCCGGTCGGTAGTTGGAACGTGAAAATGTTCAGAGCTTGCACACACTAGACTAGTTAAGGAGTGTAGGCCTAATATTTGCATTTTTAAGTTCTCGGTGTATATTACTTGAGAGGGCTTTCAATGTAATTGGCTGCAATAAATATTTATATTAGCTGGTAGATAGCTACCGTTATTTGTTTGCATTTTCAACATACATTTTACAGAGAGGACAGCATTCAGTCCAGGAGACATCCCCCTTCATTAAAAATACTGAAGAGTTTAACTGAACGTTACCTGATGCGGCTGACAGAACACGGTCCAAATCAAGTGGGGTCATTGTAAGTTAGCGTGCCGATTGACTGCTGTTGTTAGCCAGCTAGCATAATAAGATCATATAATAATCTTGTCGTATTTGCAGCTAATATAGCTATCGAAGGTCTTTATTCATCGGCCAACTTTGTTTTCCTCCCCGATAGTTCTAGCTGTTTGTCTTCAGTTATATTAATTACCTGTAACTAACTTACAAAAACTATTTTATTTTCTAACCCATTTTGTACCTTGTGTCATGTTAGCGCTTGAATATTCTCTAGATATATCATTTAGCCAACCTCGAATTAGGCTAAATGAAGCTATCGATACAGACGTGCAAGTTCACCGGCAGCATATGTCGAGGTAGCCACATTTCTGCGGCCAGAGACCGATAATCTCTGTTGCAGTGTGGATCAGAAGTGTAGGCTAGATAGTATAACTTGAACTTGTTAGTAATTATAACATTGGATAAATATAGCTAGTTAGAAGGGAAGCGTCACTGAACAGAACATGCCCCTGCATGTCCTTTGCACCTTGCGAATTACATGACACATCTATAGATGTGTTAAACCGTGTTAGGCCACTTTCACCGACTACCTTTAATCCATAAAGTAAAGCTCGAATAACTTGAGTAAGGTAGCTGAAACTTTTCTGTTTCATGGTCAGACATAATCGTTGCCTCAGTTTCAATGTGAAAGTCTCTTGGCTATCTTTTAAGCACAGAAGAACATTCAGTGCGGTAGCTAGTTACTCCTTGGCCAGGCCAACTGTATCTAGACTACACTCACCCATTGGTCTTTGGGAGTGACGAGCTTGTGTCACTTATGAGAGGTATGTTTACAATTATGAATAAACAGTATAAAATTAACGCGTTCGTATGTACAACCGCTGGAGATATTACATCTTTCTACAAGCTGTTGAGTTATTTGTAGTTTTATACCACAAATCCAGTTGAAGCCCTAAACAGTTACACATTACATTACATTTATTTGGCAGGCGCCACAGCGACGTACAAAAGTGCATTTCATGGTCATGGACAACTACAATACACAGGTTCAGTAAGATACAATACTTATTTTGTACAGCTATTTCTAGCCAAGAACACAGTTTAGTTCACGCAGTGAACACTATTCTGACCTAACCTCTGCAAAGCCAACTAGGCAGAAGAACAAACCAGCCAACTGAAAACGTATTCGTAGCATACTTGGCTTACCTGGTTACCTTTTGGTCGGCAGTTACGATTGCATTGTTGCCCCGTTTTCAAGACAGGGTTAGTGTTGAGAAGCATGCCGTGGAAGCATTTTATTTCATTGTTTACATAACCATGCAGTCCGTCTTTAACTTTTAAAAGGCAGTAGCCTGCCTTCAGCCAGTTTTTGTACCCGTCATCATTAAGACGAGCGCAGAGCTCCTCATGGACCATTTCTTGGATTTCCAATTTTGGCTGCAAGCAAGTATATAATACGATTTTTAAATCGATATAAGACTAGTGATGTCGCAAATTGTTAATTGGTTTTTGACAGTTTTCGACTTGAAGTAAATCAGCCGGATGGAAAATCTAATCGGCAACTTGAGTTTCTTCTTTCGAAAGTAGCTAGCCTACTGCTATAATTTTTTACTAATCGCTGTAGCAGTAACTCTATTATCTTGCCCGAGTAATCGATAAGACAAACCTCTTTGTATGCAAGATTTCTTGAACGTATGTATATACATTTATTGGTTGTAGTCTAAATTGCAGCAAATTTCCGCGTCTGACGTCTCGTCGAATGTATTCGAGTGCGTAATGATCCGCTGAATTCTGCGCACTGATGTGCATGTGTGATGGATCGTCTGTACTGAGTACAGCACAGTGAAAAGAGCCAATGAGACAACTATACAATCAGTGAATATTCCCAGCACGATGCCTTGGAACTACCGGTTTTCTTTATTCGCCTGTAATGCATTAAGAAGGCTATTTGAAATCGTTAATTTAACATTCAAATTCTAGTTTTTTTTAAATTTATTAAATTTGACAATTTAAACCACAGTTCCCAAATAGTTACACTACATTGCAACTTTGTAAGATGTGTTGAACATTAGATAATGTGAAAAAAGACTGCAGTGTGAAAGACACATTTGGGATTCTTTCGCCTTACACCTAAGGCAGGGTTACACAGGGAGGGCCGATCTGTTTCAGGATTTCACTCCAACATTTGCCCAAAACTATTTAATTAGCCCCAATAATTTATTTTGCCAGGTATTTCTTTGTAAAAACATGAGCTACAGCTGCAGACTTTACATGTATCCATGGTGACAATGTTTTTGTGGTCTGAAATAGGTATGAACCAGTGCTGGTGGTCCACTGGGTTGGAACAAAAAGCAGGACACGTCGGCCCTCCAGGACTGGAGTTGTGCAGCCCTGACCTAAGGTATCAGAAAATACTGGTGCATTTACTGTGTCCAATAACTGCAGAATCTGAGCAAAATCAAGACATTGAAAGAAAAAACTAGCAGGAATTCAATCTTTATGACAACACAAATCATGATTTTTTTCAAAGCAAAAACAGGACCTGCAGTACAGAAAATAAAGTATATTTCCATATTAATTGGTATAGTAAAAAAAAAAAAAACATTTTCCAACTGCAGAGAACTGTAGTTTCATTTTATTACCTCCTTTCAACTTGTTATTGAGCAATAACATATTTAATGTCCATGCATAAATAAGAAAAGTCAACAAACAAACATTTCTCTATCCATTTATTAAATAGTATTCATCCAAGACGGACAGGTAGTCTCAGATTCTTCCTTTTATACTCAAAAGCATTCGTAATAAAGAATGGCTTGTAAAGTTTCCATGGTTTTACTGAACACAAACTTGACAGGCTTAACTAAAAAGCATTTAACTCAACATAAAGAATGGAAAAAAAGACATTTACATAGAGTACTAAAAGAACACCTCTCCAATACTTCAATAATACTTGTATCTTGCAGTACAAAAGGAATTTGGATAGCTTGAAAAAAGTAATTTTAAGGTTTCATTTTTTTTGAAACTTTGAAATATAAAATAATGTACAGCTGTAGGTAAACAAATCTATCATTATTAATCTGTTATTCAAGAAGCGCATCTCTGAAAAAAATAATTTTCTTGTTTAGCTCTTCAAAATAATTTATGACTGGCTTTGCTCAAGCAGTGCTTGCTGCATCTGAGTCTTTATTTATATATAAACAAGCATAGTGTTCAGTTACTGATCATAATCCACTCCCTTTTTTAACACAAAGCACACCAGACTTGAAAAAGACTGTAGTTTCAGCAGAGAAGAGGTCTGTTTGGAGACATCAGGGGAGCAGTACCCCGCAGTGTTCGCTGTTCACCAGGAAATAATGTCTTGTTTGTATCCAAGTGATGTTGTGCTATGGGCGTCCACCAGGGGACAGTGTGAGGCTTGCCATGAGTTCATGAACCGAAGCAAATATTGTGCATTCACCTGGAGGTGGAGAGTGGGAGAAATACCATTAAAGTTATTTAAAAATTATTTAAGACATGATCTTTTAAATTAAGTGCCCATAAATATACAGCAAGGAGAAATGTTAAAATATATTTTAGTCTAGGAAGCCCTTAATTGGTACCCTCCTGGCTTAAAAAAAAACATGGGCTGGCTTGCTCAGTAATGAATTCCAGTATGTCCATGATGTCCCCCCTCGTTAAAACGCGGCTCACCTTGGCGTGCCGGGTGCATGTCGTTGAAGCGTTTGAGGATGCTGCTGACCAGGAGGGCGGCCGCGCCCGAGGAGCTCGGCTGGCGCGGGATGTCGGCCTGCTGCGTCAGCCCGGTCGCCATGTCGTAGACGATGGGCACGATGATGCTGATTGGCTCCTGAGGCCCTGGCAGCCGCTGCGTCAGCTGGAGCTGGCGTAGGATTAGGCCAGACGATGTGCACAGAGATTAGACTGCGGTCACGGTACACTGCAGAAAATCACTCGTCCTCTAACAGGGCATGGGATTGGCAATGCAAGATGCGTGCACTCATGGTGAAGTGACAGACTAGCGCTAAAGCACTATGGTTTAGACTGATCGTGTAGTAGGTTCAGAAATCGATATGTTTTTTTAAAGTCATGTATGCAAGCGGTGGGACTGGTTTATAATCATCCTTACAACTTACAACAGAAGATTTTAAGTCAACACACTGCAGAAAACCAGTGTTGTCGCTCTCTGTATGGGATATAATTTTCAACCTGATAATACTCCTGGCCACACCCAATCTGATGTATTTTGCCTCAGGTGTCAGTGGAAAAATACCTGCTTTTACATAACTGATTTAGGTGTGGCCAGCAGTGCAACCTAGTTGAAAATTCTGACCCATAGGGAGCGCTGCAGCAGCAGTTCTCTGCCCTGTGTTGACCTACTTTTTTGAATAATAACTGGATCTCGTGTTCTTATGTCGTGTTGTTCCAGGTAGCAGTGGGCTTCTGGTAGAAAAGAGGCCCAGAGCCCTCAGGCCTGTGTGTGTTCCAGCAGAGCCATTAGCCTTAAAGCGGCGCGCCCTCCCCTGGCCTCAGAGCAGCTCGTGAGCCCCTCTGCTCCTCCCACCCCAGCAGGTAAGGACCTCATCTGCTTACGAAAAACAGCATCTTGGATTTGAGCACTACGGCGATGGTCCCCGGGGGGGCGATGGGAGGTGCGCTGGGGGGGATGGTCAGGCAGAACTGCACGCTCCACTTCAGCTGGGCTGCCTGGTCCGGGAACTGAGCGGGGGGGAGACGCAGGGTTAGAGACGGAGAACAGGACCGGGACCCCCCACACACACACACACTCACACGCACGCACGCACACACACACACACATACACACGCACACGCGCGCACACACACTGCACAGCACAGCCAGCACTCACCAGCTCCAGCTTCATGATGCGCACACAGTCCCTGAGGATGTTGGTAGGCGCCCCCAGCAGCTTGGTGAAGGCATTGAGGGTGTTGTACTTAAAGGGAGGACCAGCAACCTGGTGACAGGACAAGCTTTTACATTACACAGATTGCACTCTTATGGGTTCATACCATTATATGGCCAATCTACTCAGCTGGATTACAAGATGCCCTCTTGTCAGACACTTCGATTAAAAAATAAAATTTTCATTTTTGTTGGGGGGAAAAAAAGTGTAAACAGATCTTCCACTAGGTGGCAGTGCAGTAAAACGGTTACGGAACTGTGCTGGGTTCTGAATGTTGTGGGTTATGATTCCCAGATGGGCTGCTGCTGTTCTACTCTTGAGCAAGATAAGCTGAAAGACCTCAGTCACATACCCATCCTGTATGAATGGACTCAATATTTCAACTCGGGGCTAAAATTCTCTTAAACTCTTTATTTTATAAATGGGTTGCAAAATAATAATAATAATTTTAAAAAGTAAGCTGTATAATTCGTTCAGTATAAAATCGTGCCAAATGCCTAAATTTAAACGGATGCCCCGGCTTGCCATCTTACCCTGGTTTCAAAGAACTTCTCCAGCACCTGCAGCTCCTCCTGGGACCAGGGCCCGGCGTTCTCAGGGGTCACCTTCAGCTGCAGGGTCTGGTAGGTTTTGGGGTTCAGCGCTACCCGGCACTTGAGCACCTCGGTCTTGAACATGATCACGCCGGGCTCGTTAGAGTTGACGATGGAGAGCTGTGAGGGTCAGAGAAGAGGGGCCGAGAGCAATGAGGACATTAGCATAACATCAGTATGCACAGCAGGCTTGGGGGGGGGGAGGGCGGGCACGGGCAATGTGGACGCCTCCAATTAATTACGGTTCATTACAGCAAATGACTGCAGAGGCGGTGCTGAGGCTCAGAGGGGTGGTGGAGGGGGCTGCCAGTTACCCATCAAACACTTGCAGACATTTTTAACTGTCTGAATGCATGAGAGCACAGTAAGCCAAACAGGATAACGCGCACAGTAAAATGTCAAGTGTGAAATCGGTCCTTGCAGAGTTCATATTAGTCCACCACGGCCAGAGAGTGCACTCACGTAAACTCAGAAGTGAATTACCACTGAACGTTTTACAGTGCAGAGGCAGAGCAGGACTACGGCGGGGCATCTCAACAGAGAGGCGATCAGATGGAGACGAGAGGCAGATAACAGACCGCAGTGGGGGTGGGGGAGGGGGGGGCGGATTGGGTGGGGCGGATGGACGGACGGACGGACGGACGCTCACGTTGGGCTCCTGCTGAATGATCCTCTGCAGGTGGCGCCTCATGATGACGGAGCCCAGAAAGCGCTCCAGGGGGGAGCACAGGTAGCTGCCCGCCAGCCCGGGCACCAGGCAGGGCGTGGGCGAGGGCAGCAGCAGAACGTGCAAGGCACTGTGGGTAAGGATGGTGGGGATGGAGGCCGCCCAGGAGCGCTGAGGTAGCTTGCGAGGTGGGGGCATGTTGGTCGGCATCGCCTGAGAGCCTGTGGGGCAGAAGAGCACTGGCTTAAAGCCTTTAAGGTGTGAGATGACAAACACGTGATTAGAAAGTTCTTAACTGAACGTTCTAATGCTGATGTAACAATCACTGCTGGTAACCGAAAGCAATGGAGTTCTAGAACACCGACTTACAGTATAATTCTGGAGGACAAAAAAAAAAAAAACATTCCAAAAACGTACTCTTCAAAGGGTTTGGAGTGAGCTGTAATGGCGGACACTTACTGGTCCCAGCACGGGGAGAATGCGAGGCGTCCGGGATGGGGGAGTGGAGGGAGGGGTTGCCTGGCGACATTCCGTGGATGCGGGCGCCGGGCGAGGGCCCGGACACCTGGGGCGACCCGGGCCAGGTGCCCGTGCGCTGGCTGGGAGACACCATGGCGTACGGAGAGCTGGGCTCCAGTGCTCCTGGAACACAACGTCATCACCGTCAGCAAACTCGCCACCTTCCAGGGACCCAACAACAGCACAGCCTGCATTGCCCATCCAACACCCCTGGCCTCTTCTCCACATCAGAGAACTCCTCGTGAAAGTAAAAGGGCATTGATCAGCCCAGATCAGCTGGATTATACCGCCTGACAGTAACAGGGGGAGGAAGGAAGCTCTGGCCAGTGGTGTAATCGCCCCAGGTTGTGCTCTGAGCTATAGCCAGTGGTGTAATCACTCCCAGAGTGCGCTTTGAGGGAAGGCAGAGACACCGCTAAAGAAAACCAGCACCAGCTCTGCCCTGGTCCCGTCTCCAGACAGGCACAAAACACTGGAATACTGTTCCAGAATTTAATAGGAGGGGGACCCAGGCTGACCGTTTATAATACCCGACTTTCTAAATCAGAGACACACCTTGCACTAAACGCATTCCATGTACAAAAGGGAGCAACACCTGCAACACTGGTTCTCCGCTCAGGAGGGAAAAAAAAAAAATCGTTCATAAACTGCACGTAGCGTGAAAAACAGTTAAATGAATTTAATTTGCGGGCTAATCCCCCCCCCCCCCCCCCCCCCAAGAAAATGAGTGGTCATGGTAATTGTTTCATTGTACCGGTTCACAGTCTGTGTGTCATGCTCGAGGTCATTTGGCGCCATTTTGAAAGCATGCCACGCTCATTAAAACAAGCGCTGTTATGCCCAGAGCTCGCCACACAGTTACTGCGGCAACTGTGAATCCTCGCTTAATGTGACAGGTGGAGGCCTGGAGGAGCCGAGAGAAAACAAATAGGTGCGCACTCGAAGGTAGGAACTAATTACCCAAGTCCACTCCGCTTCGACATCCAGCCTGCCTTTCCCGAAGCGCGACGCACATTAATCAAACTTTCCCGGTCCGGGTTTTATCTACCCCGTTAAGAGCGAGCGGGACAGCGGGCAAGCAGGCAAGCCTCTGGGTCAGAACGAGCCCATTCCGAAAGCGATCCCCACGCCTTTGGGGGGGGTGGCGGAGTGCCCCATTTGCCCAAAGTGCCCCTGTTCACCTGTCTTAGCTTGCTGCTCTTGCCACCGCCCACCCTACGCGCGATCACATCGTGCACTTACCATGCGGACTGGCAAAGCTGGAAGTCTGCCCCATAGAAATCCCCAGAGAGGAGGGAGACGGGGCGGGGCCGAAGGGCGAGGGGGCCCGCAGAGCACCGCTAGGGGAGTTGGCTGCGTGGATGTTCCCTGCACACAATCAACCAATCATTTGGGGCTCCGTCAGAGACACACGCCGGCCCAGCAAGGTCACGTCGCATGCAGGCCGAAGCCGGCCAGTGGACACCAGGGGCCTCTAAGCCCCCAGCGAAATGGCGGGGGGGGGGGGGCGAGGCTGAATACATGCTTCCACCTTCTATTCCGGTGCAACCACAACGCATTTGATGGGTGTGAATGGGCACAGAGACAATATGAGCGTGAGCACGCGCGCGCGATCGCACACACAAACACACAGTGAAGGTAACCACGCATATGAACTACAAGCTGGGTCGATGACTCAACGACTCAACGCCCCTTCCAGGTCCACATCAGGGCAGTCCCTGAGCCTTAGGCGCTCAGGCTCAAGCATAAAGACACCAATGCCGCAGTCCCAGGCATGTAAAGCTCTTACCAGGAGACTGCGTGGGCATCATGGACGGGGAGGGGGCCACGTTGGAGTGGTAGGGGTTGGGCGGGGACGTGAGGGGAGGGTAGACTCCACCGCCCGGCTGCTGCTTCACAAACTTAGAGAGAGAGAGAGAGACAGGGAGAGAGAGAGCAATTGAGCCAAGCCTTGCGGTGGCACAGACCGGTGAGGTTGTTGTCGCACGCGGTGAAGCCACACCCACCTGCTGCGGAGCCTGCCCTGGCTGGAGCTGGAACATGAAGGAGTCCATCACGTCGCCGCCCACCGGCGATGGCGGGTTGTCATCCTCGTTGACGGAGCGCCTTCGTGCGTCCTGGTTGCTGTCCACGAACATGTTCAGGAATGTCTGTCAAGGACACGTCACACCGTAAAACGACTGGCCTCCGATGTGCCACAGCCCTTCGCTCAGGAAGGCCTAGCTCCATTACCTGGGAAGAGGAAACTGACAGTAAGGGCCGTTTGGTCATCGTGGGGCCGCACGCTTGGGTTTGCGTCCCCGCGTTGCTCTACCTTGAGTCCGGGCGCGGGGTAGAAGCCCTCCACGATCTTGGTGTTGTCGAAGAGGCTGTAGGCCCCGTCGCGGATGGCCACCACGCTCCGGCTGCTGCAGTAGATGTCGATGCAGTACATGTTGCGGAAGGCCAGGCGGATGTGCGTGGGGGACTGGGGCAGGATGGAGAAGCACTGGTAGGCAGTGTTGGTCCTCTGGGTCAGGCCCAGCATGGGCACCGTAGGCAGCTTGTTGATGGCGTTGAGGGGACCCTGCGTGTCGGACAGTACCTGCCAAGAGGAGAGGAGTTCCAGAAAGTCTGATCGTTCGGAGGACTTCAATCAAACAGTCGCTCCCAACCCAAAAATGGATCAGGACAACTGTTGTTCCCGTGCTTGAGGACTGCCATATCTGTAAGCAACTGAACCGGACTGCCCGAGACTATGAAACTTTACTTTCACGACACTCCGCAGGTCACCTCCAGTGAGTCTGAGTTTGGCAAAAGAAATGACTGTAAAATACAGCAACGGTTTATAAATCTACAAGGAAACAATATTTTAGACACAAGTGTGTGACCAAAGCGTGAGCTGGCATTGGACTGGAGCCCAAAGGCTGGATGCTGCCACTGGGAACAAAGGCCTAGCCAAAGGTACCTGCAGCAGCTGCACCACATGGGGCATCTTATTGAACATCTCCTGCAGCTGATGGAGGATGATGTTGTGGCAGTTGCTGCAGCCCGAGTTGGGTCCAACCGTGCCCAGCGAGATGTGGAACCTGTGCGTGACGGAGTTCCACTGGATCGTCACCTGAAGGAGAAAGACGACAGAAAGCAGGAATCGAGGGGGGAAGCTAGAGAGCGATGCCCAGACACTCTGTGACCAGGTTCGTCAATATGGGCCAAACTTACAAAAACCTTTTCCCCAAAACACTCAAAAGACATTATGAAAACCAGTGCGGTGGAGCATAGCCAGATATCTGCATGGCTGCACTGGGATTTGTTGGGGGTAGAAAGTAGTGGAGAGGAGTCACGAGAGGGAGGACAGAGCGCTCTTTGTGGGAGTCCCTCACTCGCGGCAGGCCACACACTGGGCTCTGTTCTGGCTTTCGGGAATTCTGCAACAGCGGCAGCACTGGGCAGAAAACATTTTTGACCTTTCAGCCAAGGTGTCACGTAGACTATTGGCGAGGGTTTCAGAGATGCGAGTTCCTGACCTTTCCTTTTGACGCCTTTATGGATGACGAAGCAGACACGAGCACAAGTGGCCTTCCTACCCCACTCACTTAGCTGGTAATGCGGAACAGTAGCGGTGTAGCACAGTAGCGAAGGCAATATAACCAATATAGAGATGTACAGCTACAGGAAAAATGATTACTGTAATTCAGCACGATGAATCCTTTCCTGCCTCCACCACAACTCACCGAGCTTCCTTTGGTGCTGCCGTAGCATAGGACCAGCTTGCGGTAATTGTACAGCCGGATCTCGGAGAAGAGGCTGAGGTAGGACGGCAGGTCTGTGGAAAGGAGACAGAGGTGGCGACAGGCTTTCAGAAACTGTGAGTGAAGGCGCTTGACAGCTCAGGGGTCTGGCTTCTTGACCGGCGGCTCTTCTAAGGACAAAGCTTCAAAGGCAAAAATGTCCGCTCGTGCAGCAAAGGTCCCTGTCTAATGAAGGAAACCATCTCAGGGTAGCAGTGTAGTGTTGGGTTTTGCAACCTGAAGGGTTGCAGGTTCAATTCCCAGCTGCTGTGGTACCCTTGAACGAGGTACTTAACCCGACTGGCTTCAGTAAAGTTAATGGATTGTAAATTAAAATGTAATCTGTGTTTGGTTTCTCTGAATTAAAGAGTCTGCTAAATGCCAAAACTGCTCAGTGGCCCTTTGGCCATGAATACAGGTACTGGAGCACAAAGCAGAGTGACTATGGGAGCTTAGTCTGAATTTTCTCTGGTATGCTCGCGTGTGGACAGAGGTGTTTGGCATACCCAGCAGGGAGTGGGAGAACTCCAGCACACACTCGTACAGCCGGCTGATGCTGCTCCAGTCGTTGAGGAACATCTCCACCACCTTTCGTCCCCCTACAGGCTCCGACAGGGGGTTCTCGTAGGTCAGATACACGTAGCGCGTGGAGGCTGCGGACGCAAACGCACACGTCAAATCCCAGCTCTCTCCTTTCCGCCATGTTGCCTGGAGCCCCTCAGCTCCAGTGCAAGCCATCAGTAATACTCTCACATCCAGTACAATCAGGAGACAGGACAAACGGCCTGGAAAATTGACTTCATCTCAAGAAAAAGCCTCCAACTGCTCACCGCATTTTCACTAGGAGAGCAGTGAGGTAGAACAATTTTGGTTTTCTTTCCCACAAAATGGGATTCATGTTGAATGGCTGGAAACAGTGTTCCAAGTACACTGGGTTCACTCGTCTGTTTAAGGTACCGTTGTGGTGCATGGACAGACCCCACGGTCCTGGACTGAATCCTGACCCGTGCCAGTGCCGACTGCATAGTATGCACAATTCGCTGTGGCACTGCCTGAAGTTAGGAAGGGATTCAAGCAGTAGGGGGATCTGTATCTCATTGCTCTCTAGCGACCCCTGCTGCTTGATCAGGTGACTGCAAGTCTGCCTGTTAAGATGCACATGAACCGCCATCCTCCTTAATTCAAGATCAAGTTAATATATGCATATTTTAACATTATGAAGTACATTTCTGGACAGTGTTAAGCAGCCTTTGTAGGCTCTGGTGTGTTTTGGGCCATGCGGGTGTGTTCTGTTAGGCTCTCTGGTGTGTTTTGGGCCATGCGGGTGTGTTCTGTTAGGCTCTCTTGTGTGTTTTGGGCCATGCAGGGTGTGTTCTGTTAGGCTCTCTGGTGTGTTTTGGGCCATGCAGGGTGTGTTCTGTTAGACTCTCTGGTGTGTTTTGGGCCATGCAGGGTGTGTTCTGTTAGGCTCTCTGGTGTGTTTTGGGCCATGCAGGGTGTGTTCTGTTAGGCTCTCTGGTGTGTTTTGGGCCATGCGGGTGTGTTCTGTCAGGCTCTCTGGTGCGTTTTGGACCACACAGGGGCATGTTCTGACCTTGCTCCTTGCTGGAGGTGCTGGCGAGGGGGCAGTTGGAGAAGACCAGCTCCGCCACCCAGGTGCGGTTGTTGCGGCCCTGGAGCCGGAAGGTGCAGTCCAGCAGGGAGCGCTCTAGAGCCCTCTGGGTCTCCTCACTCACACCCTTACTGGGCGGGATCCTGGGAGCAGAGGGAGAGAGAGAGAGAGAGGGAGGGAGAGCGAGGGATAGAGAGCGAGGGATAGAGAGCGAGGGAGAAAGAGATCAGCACTGGCATATAAAGAGACACACATTTGCACACACACATGTGTGTGTGTGCGCGCAAGTGAGTGAGCGTGTGCGTACGTGTGTTTGTGTTCTGCGTATTACCTGAGGATGCGGATGGCGTGGCTGCACCCATCCCCCTCCACCTGCACTCCCTGATGAGGGATCTCCATGTTGGTCAGCTGGAAGCAGAGGACAAGCGGATGAGGAAACCTTCACAGGTCTCCAGTGGAGAAACGCGCACACGTACAGCGGTATCAGAAAGGCGCGTGTGCACAGGGCTCATGCAGAACAGCGGGCTCACCTCACAGCGCAGCCCAATGAAGGGCATGTTGGTGTCACACATGGCCACCAGGTGAGCCAGGACCTTGTTGAAGGCACACATTTCCCCAGAGCGCTTGGGCTTCTTGGGTTCCACTGCAGCCTGGTCTCCAGACAGCTGTCAGCCCAGAGGGAGGGAGAGAGCAAGAGAGGCAGGAAGGGTGTGGGAAGGAGAGAGGGGGAGGGAGGGAGCGAGCGAGGGAGAGGGGGGGAAGAGGCAGGAAAGGAGAGAGGGAGGGAAAGAGTGGGAGGAGGGAGGGAGAGAGGGAGAGAGGGAGTGGGAGGGAGGGAGAGAGAGAGAAGGAGGTAGAGAGACGGGGAGAATGAGGGGGAGGGAGTGAGAGAGAGAGTGAACTCATGGCAGCTAAATTTAGACTGTACAACTCCAACTTGAAAACTTCTCGCGTCTTGTTTCAACAGTTTGTATGCCCTTGAATGTTGCAGCAGTGATGTATATACCAGATGTCTATACCAGGTGTGCCTATAGTTTAGAGCCAACCCATAATGTCAGTAATGGCCTGCTTGCTAAAATATTAACTCCCAGGTGAAAAAGCAAGTAGTTTTTCTCTAAATCCTATTTTTGTACAGTTTCAGCTTACACAGCCAATTATGTTGTGAAAATGGCCTCAGACAATTCTTAAACCTGTGTGATAAGATAGTTATATTGGGTTGGCTGCCTAATTTGAACATATACATTTTTTATATACTTACTTCAATAAAAAATAAAAAAACTTCAGTGAGATTAACAGGGCAGTAATCTCTTTTTTCACCATTCACTTAATTTTGATGAGCCCCAAGCCTTCCTTTGGGCACCACTGGTGTATAAACTAATAACATAATGCTAATCAGTTCACAGTCAGGGAATCCCCAGACTCTCGTTTGCTTCGTTGCAAACGGCAGTTAGCAGCCAACCCCCCCCCCCCCCCCCCCCCCCAGGACTGTCATACGGTGTCTCAATACTGATATCATCCTAAGCAGGGCCTGCCAGCTACAAGGTGAACAGAAGCTGCCAATGATGACACATACATGCACAGCACCCGAACATGCTCACTCTCACACATGCGCACACAAGTTACAGGCACTCTCCATGACACTCCAAGCTCACTATGACACTAATCAGCAAACAGCAGGCATTCTATCATCCCTACAGCCCAGTAAATCCGGGACATTCTCACGTTCGTGTCATCAGCAGTGAAACAAATGTACTCGCTTGTAATGCCAGCACTGGTTATAGATTTTAATGTTCTCGTGTAGATTTAAACAGATTTCTCTCTGTCCAGCAGGGGGATGACGGCATAGCAGGATGTTTACTAATAATAATGATGATGATAGTAATCTTGCATATCTGAGGGGAGGTGGGGGGAACCCCAGAAGCGTGGTTAAGAGGAAGTGAGACTGTCGGGCCTGTCGGCCGTCGCACGCTGACTGCTTACCCCTCTTCATAGGGCCCGAGGAAGGGCAGAACGTGTGCCAGCAGCGGTGCGGTAACTGCACACAGAACTGCCCTCAGCCAGGGCAACTACACAGGCCCTTACATACAATCCATTCACACAGCTGCATATTTTACTGTAGGGCAGTTCACAGATCTGCCTCTCATCAGACCCTCCAAGGAAAACAGACTGTGTTCACTGTGCTGACCAGGAGTCAGCAAACAGTGCTCAGTTGCAAAACATCCGATTGGATCAGCATTATGTGAACTTTAGGTTCTCCATAATGCAATGTAATCATTGTTTTGTATTGTTGGGAAACTGATGTCACGGGGAACAAGTTGGTGCCTTTGGTGGTGGGGTGCTGACTAAAGATCTTGCTATCTATGAGTCAGTGTCCGGCCAGATACAAAGGTTAACCAGTGTGATATGCTTAGAGAGATAGTGTGAGTAGGATCATTGATTTATAGTGTTTTGCCATGATTGTGTCTTCATTTGATGACTTGGCATTTTGCTTTGATCTTTGTATATATAAGGGGAAAGGCGCAATGGCAATACAACCTCCTGTTCATATGCGGAGAGCCATCTCACTACACACACTTTGTATATTATCGTCATTGCACATACTGTAAAATAAACTGCATTCACTTTAACCTGGCATTCCTTTTTTGACTGTTACTGCTGCACACCTAGCAGTTTCAGGGTCCTAACATAAGCGTAGAACTCAGTATATCAGCACCCTGTAGTCACTCGCATATTACACTAGTGCCGTAGCAGGATAAACTACTGTATCTATGCAGGCTATACCTGCCAGAGGCGCGTACGTGTCTACTGCCTACAACGGATAGCGTTGACTACTGGCGGATCACTGGCAGTCTCCTATGTACAACTGTTAGCAGAGAGGAAAGGATAAGACATTATTTTTGGGAGTCGGATAACTGAGATGACGTTAAATGAATCCCGTTCCAGTAGCAGCGCGTAAGACTACACGCGTTCCACTCAGATACTTCCGCTGTTCGCTGTATCCGAGGGGTTTCTTACGTCACTGAGGCTATTTGGGTCGGCTACGTGGCTCAAGGGTACACCGGCAGCGCCCCGGCTGGGAATCGAACCTGCAACCTTCGTGTTACGAGCCCATCGCGTTGTTATCCTGGAGCCCCACCTTCCTCTTGGCTCCCGGTCGTGCGGCCCGGCTGGCAGCGGCGTCCTGCAGCAGCTCCTCCAGGTTGGGCTTGAACTCCTGCAGCAGCTGGGCACAGGGTGGGCCCTCCTCGCCCTCCAGCTGCATCACCGACAGGAAGTAGTACTTGTACTGCAGCTCCGTGGGGCATCCGGGCACCTCAAACATCTCCACCACCTGCAGGGAGCCATGACAGGGTGGGAGGGGCTAAGGCGGCCAGCACTGACTGACACGTTTCAGCAAGGCAACAACGGGAAAGCTCTCTCTTAATAAGCTACTCCCCCTGGGGACAGCTGAATGTTAAAAACAGTGCTTTTTGTAGACCGGGAGCGCACACGGGACTGCACACTTGCTTCAGTCTGAAACTAAAACCTGATTCGGCTGATCGCTTACATCACTGTGGCCTCCGTCTCCAAGGGCCTGTATCACGAAGCATGATTACTGCGCTGAGTAAAACCCGGAACCCTCCCAAATCCGGAACATGGACTGAAGTGAAAAGAGCCGTTCCGGGTTTTCACTCGGTGCAGTCATCCAGCTAACTCAGTAATCCTGCTTCGTGATAGAGGCCACAGGTCTGAGCACTTGTGCAGTCGTACACTGGCCCCGACTCATGCGTTTCACAGCCCTCTACAGGCAGATGTGGTGCTTGCTCAGGCGTGAGGGGAGACCAGTGGGCGGGGCTTACTATGTAGTACTGAGGGAGGCGTGTCAGCTTGATGAAGAGGCGGTGCTTGGACAGGCTGCCGACGGGGTGGGAGGCGGAGTTAGAGAGGTGCAGGGTGTCGCTGCATATGGTCGGGAGGTGTTTGACTGACTGCCTGCACCTCTGCTCCCCCAGCCAAAACCTTCACAACAAGAAGGGTAATAAGCAATATTATACTCATACAGCACCTCTGCTGCCCCAGCCAAAACCTTCACAGACACACAGACCTGGTTTCAAATATATATTTGAAATAACCCTTAACCCTACATCTGCAAAGATAAATACATTTAAAAAACAATTTTCAAACAAAAACCATTTAATTTCCAAAATTCTTAAAAATTCTTCAATATTTAGATTATACATTTACATGAAATGTGTTTACATGAAAATTCTCACGTAACTGCAAGTACGTTTCCAAATTTACCGATTAATAAAGCTTAATTTGAGATTCAGATTCAACTCTGGTCCAACAGATGCATCCTCACAGCGATTAATCATTATTAACATGACCACCACACTTCATACTGTGTATATGTACACACGTAGTAGTAACAGAACATGTGTAGTACACACTACATAGGAATCCACACACACACACACACACACACACACATGTGCACGGTGTGCTGTGTGCAATGAGAGATGGTAGGCAGACAAGGCCCCTGTGAACAGCTGCCACAGTGCCAGCAGCTGGTTCTTCTTTACAATGCATAACACCTTTCTCAACATCACAGCCCAGTTAGCCCTGAGGACATTCCCACCCCTCCCACTGCTGGGGCCCCCCGGTCAGCCGCTCACACAGACGCGAGGGACACCTTTATTAAAAGTAAAACCTGTGAGGTCGCTTGTGCCCACCCTCGGAGGTGTTTTCCCTGTATTACGCAGAAAAAAGGAGCTGCAAGCCAAATAAAAAGGACAGGAACCGATAATAAAGGCTTAAAACAGGTCTTCACGGGCCTCGGGGGAGCTGAGTTTCAGGCATCCGAGTGGCCTACTAGAAGCCATGAGCCCGGGGGTCTTACTTGAGCTGCTGCAGCCAGGAGATGATGCGTTTCATGTCGTCGTTGATCGATTTCTCAATGTCATCCAGCATGGACTGGTCTAGAGAGAAGCACACACATGTACCTGAGCCGATCCGTTTCCATCTCATCCTCCGCTTAAATTAAATAAGGGGAAAAAAAGGCTGTTTAAAATATCTTTCCTTTCTTCCTTTCCAAACTGTCCTGTTCAGCCTTTGATTTGAATAAAGAGGTTTACGAACAGATTTCACCTCATGAATGTCCTCGGCAGGCGCCTGGCCTGCTGCTTACCGATTCCATACAGCATGGGCTGGAACGTTCCGGAATGCAAGTCGACAAATATGTGGAGACACTCGGAGCGCCCGCAGGGCTCCAGGATGGGAATGACCAGGGTGGGAAGAGCAGTCTCGATGAAGGCTGAAAGAGAAGACCACCCATTATTATTATTATTATTATTATTATCTTCTCAGCATACTGCTGAGACTCTATCCAGCACATCTTCATTTCAGACTGGAGTGTCAACATATTAGCATATGGAAACGGTGTTGGGTGCCACTTGGACCGCTCTTATGGTAGAATGACACGGGGCTGCATGGGGGGGGGGCGACACTCACAGCTATCGGCGGGGTTGTAGCCCTTGAGTATGGCTTTGAGCTCCTGCAGCTTCTGGTGGGAGCGAGCGTGGACGCTGTCGATCAGCAGCTTCTCCACGGACAGATGGTCGATCTGCGGGAAGGGGAGGCGAGGGGAACAGACAGTGGCGTCTCTGTCAGAGAGGAAGGCCCCGCTTCCTGTTTCTCATGGGCCAAACATAATCGGAATGCGAGGCGGCATTTCTTGCTTCCCCGCAGCTGAAGGTCACCATGCCAACGCGCATATTCCAGATCCGTAAACAAGCCGGACGAGCGGCCACTCTGCGCACGGTGTTACTGCACACGGTGCTGCTGCACACGGCCGGGTCATGGGAACAGCCCGTCCTCAAACTAACGAACACATCAGGAAGCAGACGGGGCTGAAAAGGTCCCGCATCATCAGATACAGATGCTGAAAACTGCCAGATTACAGACAATATGCATGCTGTGGAGGTGTTTTCCAGTACAGTGACAAGTTTTTTGTTTTTTTTGTTACCTTCATGGCTCTCTCCGTTAGTTTGGAGTCACAGGCTGGCAGTGGAGGCTCATGGGATATCTGCAGTGGTTTAGAGCCGTCGGATTCGTCGATCTTGATGTTGACCTTGTGGACGGAGGCGGAGCCCGTCTTGCGGCCCAGGATCTGTTGGCTGGAGACGTTACAGTGCGTTTTAAACGGAGACGGGACCACGGGTGGCCATCATCAGGTCAACGAGTCTGCCTAAACTCAAACGGGCTTTTCCGGGCACCTCGTCTTTAGGTGAGGAGCGGACACTTACTTCCAGACGGTGAGCGTGAGGCACTTGGCGGGCAGGTAGCGCTCGACCTGGACCAGGTCCCCCCAGCGCTCGCGGACCAGCATCAGGGTCTGAGAGTGCAGCACCTCCAGCTGCAGCGACAGGCAGAACGAGTCTGGAGCGCCCGGGGTCAAGGGTCGTCAAACCGCTGGAGGACCGCGCCGTGTTCCGAACGCGCGCGCAGGAAAAAAAAAAAAACCAACCGCCTCCGCTACGTAAAGCACCGCGCGGCCCCGACGCCCAATCAGCACATAAAACACGGCGGCTCTGTGCCGCCATTGGTTACACCACAGAGGGCTGCGAAAGCTAAGAACAGAGATGAGACAAAATGCACACCTTGTGTCTTGAATCCATATAAGGATCAAAATGGCGACACCGCATTGATTACATGCAGGGAAGACCTGGCTGGCTGCGCACGTTGCGTTTCGGTGTGTGTGTTTTTGGAATTAAGGAGGCCGCTGGGGGAGCAGTAGCATTACAGGAGTGCATTTGAAGCGCGGGGGAACATAACAGTGACTGTTATCCAGGGTAGATTCAGAGCACAGGGCTCATTCATATCTACAAGCATGGAAAAGCCTGCAACTGTGTGGCCAACCTTCACATTCCTGATTCACTTGTTTGTCAGTCTGAACAGAAGGCTCCCCTCTCCCTGGACTAAAAATAAACCAATGCAAACCACAAAAAAAAACCCGCTAAGAAAAGATTCAGTACAACACTGCTAAACACTGCTACATTTATGAGATACAGCTTGCTTACTCCAATATTTACAGTATTTCAGTATTTTAATAATACAAGCCTTTGAATGTGCTAAAGCATGGATACAGCCTGAATAGGGCTTAAAGCTGAATGATGAGCCAATATGCAGATGCGTGGGCCCTGATGGTCTCCTCTAAGCCAACACAAAGTCACTGAGGAGATATCAGACAGCGTATAATGACCCATTAGACAAAAATAACGAAGAGCAGTATCCGATAAATACAGAGGAGACCAGACTGAAGGTGAGATGCCACCAGCATGAACACAGGCTTCCAGACTGAGGCCTAACTGGTGCCCGTCACTCTTGCCCGGCATTTCACAGAGCCTTCAGGGGAAGAGGACGCGACGGGTCCTCAGCATTCAGGAAACACACAGTTAAACTGCATTTCAGAGAACCAAGACGAGCCAGTCAACAGATCCCCGACGTTCTCCTGCAGATGCCCTCACCCAGATCAGACTCAAACAAGAATGGAATTCATTGTCCAGGGCAGGGGTGGATAAATCTAGGTCCTGGAGTGTGACTGAGGTTCCTGCTTTTTTTCTCCATTGAAAAGCTATAACTATATAATTGGACTAATTATTAGTTTTACAGGATGAGTACAAACTCCAGAAAGGGGGCTCAGATGGGTGTGAGCGTCTGCTCTGAAATGAGTCATCACTCTTAGCAGCATCCTCTGTTATCCGAGGGAACCCTTCCCAGAGAAAGAGGCCGCGGGAGATGCAGAGGAGCCACGCGCTAATCACACTCTCTTTCACGCCCTCTCCCGTCTTTCCTCTCTCATGAGAGACCGCTCACCACTCAGCTTTCAGATGTGAGTGAATGAGGCGGGGCTCAGGAAAGCTCCGACAGCTACATTAAAATGAATTCCCGGATAAACTGGTTGGTAAAAAAAACGGTTGCTTTTAATCATGTTGGCTACAATTTCTTTGCTGCTTTAAGCCATTTTTTTGCAGTCCTGTGCTTCCAGTGTCACACACAATTTGAGACAATGGCCAAACAGCAAGGGTACTGTGAGGGTGCAAAGCTTCCGAGCCGAGACTGCATTCTGCTCCACTGTCAGAAGCTCCTGTTTATTTGAATGGCACATTCCAAACGCGACCCCAGCTGAGCACAAGGGCTGCAGAGCTGTTACAATGGGGCGCTGACCACTCTGCTGCTTAGCAACCGAAAGCACACATTCTACGGGAGGCCACTCCAGACGGCCAGCAGCCCTCGGAGACAGACGCACTCGACTCCCCCCACCCTACCCCCACCCCCCACCCCCGATGAATACGGTCGCAGCACTCCCGTGGGCCCAGAAAAACAACACACCTTCTGTCTTCACCCCACTTGTGTTCCCCAGTGCAAAATGTACACCTGAGAGGACATGAAGGGCTGGCCAAGGCACACACTGTAGCACAGCCAATATCTATTCTATCTGCATGGCCAGAGACACGTCACTGCACACTCAGCTTTCACACTGTGCACTATGCGCACCACCTACCCATCATGCACAGCAGGACAAAGAGGTGGGCAGGGACACGGAGAGCTCGCACACTGTACGCTAAATATAAACCACTGTACCTACACCATCACACAGAGCAAACCAAGCCTGCTGAAAGAGTAACGCTGGCCACCAGGAGGCGGTGTGCTGTGTTTGGACAGGGGCAGGGAGAACCAGGCAGCACTGGTCGTGGGATTTAAAGGATACGCAGGCAGTTGTACATGTCCTGAAGGGGCTTCTCGTCGGCGAACAGGCGGGACTGCACCAGCTCGTGGATGAAGTTCACCTGCATGCTGTGCACTAGGGCCCTTCCGTCTGTGTGGGGACAGGAGACGGGGGCAGAGGGGTCACAAACGGGGTGAATGCACTGTTCTCTCACACCGATGGGATCAGTCAAACTGATGGGGGCATTGCCATGAGGCAGATGTGTTCATGTATGAGGGAAAAAAAGAAAACCGCTCCCTGCCACGGCAAGTTAAAAAGGCTTGGGCATGTGATTGACTTAAAGGTACTTACAAAAATAATGTAAACTGAAGCAATACACCTGTATGGGTTTTTAAAAATAAAAATATAGCATTCAATTAAGGCTGTAAACTTATATGAAAGGATCTGTACAGAATATATTTTTTTAGTGCATTTAATATTGAAGAGCACTTTGTATCAGGCCCATTCCCACATTTTTGGCCTCACCTCCCGTTTCCTTGTCCTCCACCAGGATCTCCAGTTTCAGAAGCCTCCACGGGATGTCCGGGTCGTCCCCCATCACCGTAAGCGTGGCCTCGAACTCGCCCTCCACCCGGAACTTCACCCGCCCGTTGGCTAAGACAAGGTGACACACGTGAGTCACTCTGTGTTGGTGTACAACCTTATGTGCATCTCCTCCCATGAATTAGCATTCTGTGGCAGAAACTGTGCCAGGCTCCACTCAGGCCTGTGGAGAATTTTTGGGGAATTCCAGTCCACAACCGTATTGATGGTCACCATGGGAACGGGCAGAGCTTACCCACGGTGAGGTTGGCCAGTTGCGGGGGCAGGTCTGTGGTGACGAGACGGTGACGCAGGATCTGACTGAGCTGGTTCAGGGTGGCCTGCTTCTCTGCTTTGGTGATGGGGTCAGGAGGGATGATCTTGTCCTGCAGGCACATGTCCCCTCAGTGTTAACAGGCTGCCCCACGACAAACAGCTTGTTAGTCACAACAGATTCAGTGCCTGTGGAGATGACTGTCAACTACTGGACACGCGTTTTCAGCACAGAAAGGCTGGCTGCTCCATGTTGCATGTTAAAGACCAACATGTCCAGTACCACTAAGGTGCTCGCAACCATGTGAACTTATCAAGGTTGGACAAATATCAACTTGTTGTTCAATCAGAATTTTAAAATGTGTGGTCCACATTCCTGCTACAAACACTGCATCAGCAAGCATTTATGACGATTGATAGGATGATCCATCCTGCTACAAACACTGCATCAGCAAGCATTTATGACGATTGATGGCATGGTCCATTTGCTACTTCCCATGAGGAGTTTGTGTGAACGGTTTTAGCAACCGTTCCGTCAAGATGTTGGCATTAAATTTTGGTCTAAAGGCAGCCGAAAATCTGTTTGGCGTAAACATTCCCAGAAATCTCAGTGTCAGACCTGCAGCACCATCCCAGGGCACACAGCTTACTCTAATACAGGTGGGGAGACGCGGGTACGAGCCCGTGGTCAGCACGTCGATGGCAAAGGGGATGGCAAAGCTGGGCAGACGGGCATGGACCAGGGCATCCCGCGCCAGCGAAGCCAGCCTGTCTGCGGTGTCTACAAACAGGAAGGCCTGCTGGTCCAGGAAGCTGGAGATCATCTGCAGATAGAAAAAACCAACTTCAGTTTCAGAAAGACTACAGTACCCATGAAACCACACGGGCCAATCTTCTTGAAACACTCAACAGGACTGTAGAACCTCTTTTACAGTGGTCTCAGTGTTTTTCAGTTTCACAGTTCATGGGTATTTGCCTGTGTAAAATCTAACTTTTGATATTCATGAATTCTTGACCACGTTTCATTTTAATTCCAAACAAAAAACATTCAAAACATTGAAGCCTATTTGCAGAAAATGGCAACCGGTTAAAATAATAAAAATACGGTGTTATACATTGAATAACGCAAACTAAATAAGTTTATACAGACAGAAGGTTGCTGGTGGGTTTTGTAGGATCTGCTGTGTGTGTGTGCACAGTACTGAGAGAGTACTCCCAAGTGTACAGTGAGGTCACATACCGCACACTTCTCCACCTTCCCAGCATTCCCTGCCCACTTCACTAACGCCAACAGCCTCACAAAGAGTTGCCGGGTCCGACTAGCAAACTGCACAATGTCGACTTTCCTGTCAAAAGGCAAGCATTTGAGATTCAAAGGTGGCTCCACAGTCACATACTTTCAGTAAATTTGCTCAGTTCTTATGACTCGCTTCTCGTTGTGTCGAGGCAAACACTTACCTTTCCATGTCTGGCTTCCTGGGTAGCCTGTAACACAAAAGATACATTTAGTTAATGATACAAAATCAAAGCATTATCGAAACCTCATCTAATTACCAACTGCATTAAGACACATGGACTAAGAGTACTGGAGTTCAACCCAGCCAGGCCCATGTGCATTAACTTCCTTTAAAGCAAATGACAGAGGAAAAAGCTCCACACTTCAAAGCCAACCATGTCTGGACAAGGCTATACAGAATAAAGAGGTTATTTTTGTAGCTGTGGAAGAGAATCCTCAATAATAACTAGCCCAGAATATAGCACGAATCCCTGCTAATGTTCCAAAATCTAGTGGAAAACTTTCCCAGAGGAGCGGAGGCTACTATAGCAGCAAGAGGGGGACCAACTCCATATTAATGGTTTTGGAATGACATGTTCAACAAGCACATGTGGGTGTGATGTTCTGGTGTCTACATACTTCTGGCCATGTAGTGTATATGAACCATACACAGCAAGAGAAAGCAAACAGGGTTGCAGATGCACGCGCACACACACATAGCAGGGTGTGTAACTCGGCACATGGAGGGACCTTAAACTGAAGCTGACAATGAAAGGTCTGTGTGTGTGCGCGCAGTTTTAAATGCGTTCCATGAGAACCTCCAGCTGTGATGCATGTCAGTCACACAGTATGTGGGAGGAGTTTAACTGCTGCAAGCTGGCCTCTGAAAACGCATTACTGCAGTGGGAGGGGTCAGGAAACCTTTACGCAGCAACAGGGAGCTAATGCTTTCACATGCAGTGCAGGGGACTGGCTTCATTTGCTTTCACTGCAAATCCAATCTAAGAGGCTCGGCGATGTTTGTTGCTGTAGCATCAAAGAAAACAAGGCTCATACATACTTGGCGAAAGGTTTTAATAAAAAATGTACATACAGTTGGCTCCGCGGATACAGATATAAATCAGAGCACGATACGCATCCTTCACTAAATGGATGCGAAACTTTGTTTATTACAGCCGATGTCTCTAAATACAAGCTTGAACGTACCTGTAAATGAAGTAAATTCCTAAAATAATCCAATTATTCTCTTACAGTTGGTAAATAAGCTAGGCGTGTGTAACCTTATATTGAAAAGTCCACACAAACCTGTTGAGAAAAGTTCCACAACCACCTGCTTTAACCAAATATTACCTTGATATACATGAGTAAATTCAGCTCTACTTCGGTAAGTTGTGCGGTTTTCACTCAACGCGACTGCGACTGTTTTTTAAAACAACATTTAACTGCCAAACTGTACTTAAATACACAAACAAGTTCCCATCGGTGGAACCACTGACTATAAACCATGGTCGAACAACCGAACGATCAGGAGAAGAGGATGGGTCAGCTAATTTCCCTGGCAATCAACAGCAGACGAATTCCATGTCAGGGAAAAGTGTTGACAGTAACCAGGGGCTCCAGAAAATGCGACAAACGGGGAAATCGCTCCACCATCGCATCGGCCACTTTTGACAGCTAAGTAGCTAAATAGCAAGCTAACAAGTAAAGCGCATAACGTTAACTAGCTATAACTAACAAAGTCGCTAGATAACTAACTTAACTGGCCACCTGTCAGTACTCACAGTTCAGCCAACAGGGTGATTTCATGATAGGTTCTTTGCAGGAGGAATTCGATCAGCAGGCTAAGTCGGACGCCATGCGTTGCCGGGGCACCTGGAGGAGGGGGCTGAGGCGCTGAAGTTGGACCCCCGGCCGGGACCAGTTGGCCATCTGGACCAATTTGCACCGGAGCCATTTTAAAAACAGTTTATAGCAACGGAGAACGAAAAAGAAAGTTAGTGAATCTGGAGGTCTCTGATCACTTCGGACAGGAGCTCCCCGCTTTTACACTACGTCCTGTTCGTCTTGGCAGGACGTTGGCGTCTTCGCCCCAGTGAAAAGACAGGATACATCCTTTGATTATTGCCATAAACCCACTACCTCACAGCTTTACCTCCGCCATCTTCATCGCTTCTTTACCGGAAGTGATTAGATGTTGCATGGCCTGTGAACCCGGATGCGGAACATGAAGACTTCAGAAGAATAACCAATCAAAGCATTTGTGGTTAAAAATACATTTCACAGAAAAAAGACATTCATGAAAGCAAAATAGATTAATATTTTCCCATATTAATCAATACCTCATATATATGCAAAAATATAGAGAAAATCCTTAAACACAAAAAAAGTATGTAAACATGGAGGGCTAAACTTTGATTTAATGTTGGCCTCATGTTTTCCTTTTTGTTGTATTGTAGATGTTTTCTTTGACGTCCTAATATATGCTCTTGTTCTAATATGTACAATGAATATGCCTCGACGTTATTATGATTGTACTTTAATTTGTATAATCCTTGTTTCTTAAGATCATTTATTGAAATAAAGCATGCCTGTTTCAGTTGATTTGTAATTATAAGACTTCATTTTTATATTTTAAAATAGGCAGCGTAATTCAGTCAGTTAAAGTGTAGGGGAAATCATGAAAGTTATCAGATCATAACAAGTGTGCTCCAAAAGAAGGTTTTGGGGCATTGTTGATACATTGGACATTGTCCTGCCACTGTTGTGTCCTGAATCACACAATGGATTATATAACAGAATGGAATGTGTAACTTTGGTATGAAATATTTTACCAATCCATCTTGTTACTAATGATAGTGGTCGCTTTACTAGCTAGTTTGTATTCTTTCACGTATATGTAAAATATATGTGAACATTTATATATAGGCTTTGTTTACATATGTATTTCCTTTAATGAATTGTTCTTCATATGACATGTATGTGTGTGCCATGGGAGGGCTGGGATGGAGGATTTAATGGGGGAATTACTTATTTGTGTGTTTTGTGTGATATAATGCTTGCTCTAAATTGAAATTAAATTCCAAAAATAAAAAATGTACCAGCTACCTATCAAGCTCATATTGGTAAGTTCATATTGGTTATCATAAAGTTTTATAGTGTACCTAGACTGAATAAAGTTCACAAGCTTGCTAACTAGCCAGCATTGATCCTAAGAAATTTTGTAGGTTAGATGGTGCAAAACCATGCTTTAAACTAAAAGGCGCATTTTTATTTCAGAAGCTGCCTGCTGCTCTGGTATTGTCTCCTTCAATTTACTGAAACAGCTGCTGGCCTGATACTATATACTAACTTTGAGCAACAGAATATAAACTGTTTGAAATATAAACATGAATGCCATCTCATGCAGAAAACACATTGAAAAAGATGTTTTTGTGCACATGATTTTGTTTTTATGACTTGCCTGTACCTTAGTGCAGATTCATATATTTTTGAGCATTAGTTTCTTAAAATTTGACATGTAGCCAATGATGATTCATTCATTAAAGTTTACATGCTCATGCATATGATCCAGTAATGATTTAATTGGATTGTATCAATAAGTCATTTTTCATCTTTTTAAGTCAATGATGTGTTACATCAGAAAAGCCATATGTACAGTCCATTATACCTCCAAAATGTCATCTCATCTCAAATGAAAGAACACCAAGTACATTCCAGAAAGTATTGTATTGGAGTGCCTAAACTGGACTCTCTCATGGTTTTGTAATAAGAGAAAATATGACATACAGCAGATTGTGTTGGATTGATGGTAAAGACCTTAAGCATAGCTTCCTAAAAAGAAAACATCCTCATTTTCCTTTTTTGAATGAGAAATCATTGGGCTTTCCTCTCGTGTTTCAACTTCCAGCCTTAAATATGTCGTAAATACATGAGAGCTAGAATAAATTAATGAATCAATGTCTGAATTGCATTTATTGGGAGCATGCTTATTTATGTGCCTAATAAATTTTATTTCACAAATCTCTCATAACTGGCTAGCGATTCATTTACAATGAAACTACAAAAGTGTAACTAGCCGTTTACGATTCCTTCTCCATAGAGTGTATATTTTGTGCCTGACCCATGGAGATTATTTAAGTAGCAATAGGCATTGCTACGTGTTGACTTGAGAATGAAGGGTAGTTTCCACAGCGTACACCTTGACAGTACAAATTATATTTGCCACTATTAAAACTCACAGCAGATGAAGTATGCATTCATGTGTGTTATATGCTTATTGTTGTATTGTGTGTCATGTTTCAGGACTTCTCTATAACGGAATGTCATAGGAAGGATTTGCATATGCTTTATGGATTTCTTTTTCCCTAAGAATACTTAGACTTAGGGATTTGTGTCTTTGAGGTAACACATTTCAGGTAACCAAAGCAGAAATGAGACTAGAACACGACAAAACAGGGGGTCCGATTACTTTTGGAAAAGGTGGGTAGCATTGCTTTGGAATATAGCTTGTTATTTTTCTGTAAAACACACTGGTGAGAGTTAATTGCAGATTGACATAATTTTGATAAACACCAATTTTAATTTGTGTTTTATTTTATAGTCATCTGTGTACTGCATATGACCTGCTTGAAGGGTCGCTCCAAACGATTTGAGTATGTTTGTTTCCCTTCATTTTTGGAATGTGAATGGTGAAAGTGCTTAAATTTGACAGTGTTTAATTCCTACCGAAAATGACACAAATTTTTCACTTGGTAGCTCTATGGTTGGCTTAGTGGTTGAATGTCATTTGCCAAATAAAATTATATGTTCAGAATTGGGTAAAGCGGGTCTGGACTACGTCCACTGTGCATTTTTCTGAGTTGGCTATCCATTTGCCAATTGTCTGTGTTCAGGCTGCATTGGCTTTAAAATAAAGCCTGTATGGCTGAGGTTAATCCTCTTCTGACTGCGCCCTTCTCTGTGACCACACTGTGAGCTAGCAGTTGTACTTCTCTCACCACGGCAACACCAGAGTATCTATTTCACAACTGCACGCATGCCTGTGCAGTATTATACATGTTTGTCTGATCAGATCACAACATTAATTCATACATTTGTATGTGCATCAGTTCCATCCTTCCCCTGCAGTCACATGAGCTGATGATCTATTAGCCCAAAGAGCTGCACCTAGGTGATAGGGCTAAAGCAGCTCTAGAATGATGCACTGAACACCCTAAATTACTTTCTAAATCTTTCCTCTCTCAGTGGGAGGGAGCACATTCTAAATCATCTCAAGAAAATGATGACTTTGAACACAGTTTGCGTTCTATGTCTTGCAAGAAAGATCTTTGCCTCCTTGAAAAAAAGCATGTAATGTCAAGACATGGCTTCTTTTCACTCCAGAGTTCAACTATTAAGCTTGCACAGTCAAAGAGAGTATTTTGTACTCTCTGTTACAGACTTGAGTCTTTTCTTGCTTAGCACATTGTAACTTGATTGGACATATTCCGTTTATGTGCACGAATATTCAGCTAATGGGCATTACAATAGACTAAAATTATTCACGGACAGGAAAATGAAACATGGTTCTGTTTGGTTTTTTTGAGGGGCGAAATGTGTCAGTGACCAGCCTGAGGTGATTAGTTAGCTGACCAGGTTATCTAGATGGTAAGCTAGCTCACCAACTTGAATTTCTAACTTGTTGATCAGCTAACATCCATTAAATAAACTTTGCCAAAAGGAATCAAGTTTTGGGTTTGCTTGAGTCTTTTTTAGGCATGTAATATTCATTCCATTCTGTAAATTAAATTTGTACATTAAATTTGTTTGAACAGATATGCTGGCTCATTTATCAACTGGCTACCCTCTTCTTTAGAGGAACACTGCATTTTTGCACTTTTATTTGCTGTATAAGCTACTTTGGAGTTGTTATATTTGATGTATATATACATCATATATATATATTTGATTGGCTTTGTTAAGTATATTTAGTAAGAGTACAGCCCCATTAAAATGTTAGGCTAGCTTTGGGTACATATATAGCTAACATATTTTATCTCACTAAACAAAGCCCTCGTGATAGCCAATACAACTACAACAAATTGTGGTTACTGTAAGAACAATCGGAGGTAATTATATATTACTCCCAAAAATGTGGAAATCTTTTTTGGAATCTCCCAAAAATGTTAAAAAGTTGCGTTTCAATATTGCATTCTGAGACCTAAAAAGTTTGATAGCTGTTTCTTAATATGAATGTAGGTTATCAACACACTCCAATGTTGAGCATGAGATCATCATCCGGATCTTGTCACACCACTGCCACCCCTCCCGCAAAGTTGAGACAACAACAAGCCCCACACACATCAAATGCACCGTTGTAGTGGCCACTGTAGTCGTTCGGTTTCCGGCAAAGAACCAAAATGTCTTCTGTTTCATAAGCTTTGAATACGGCAAACAGACCCGTCATGGTAGGAGGCGGTGCGAGCGGTTTACTGTGAGACACGGCAGTGCCGTTCAGCATTTAGGGAACATAGACATGAAAGCTGGAGCGTGAGACCGCGTCGGCCTAGAGTCACTGTGTTCGGAGAATTCTCGATTACTCGCTGTAAGTTCGTTTTACAGAGCCCGTTTATCCGTTTGAAAGGCCGGTGAACCGTTGGGATTCTGGAAAGCCGTTTTTGCAGTTTGTACGTGCTGTCCGTTGCTATTAAAGCGGCGTTAGGTCGGAGACTGCGCTGCCGCCATATTGAAACGAACTAGTGACTGACTGGCTGGGACTGAACTGACAAGAGATCGGACCCAGACTGGGGGGGCTGCTGCTGGTGACGCAGGAAAAACACCCAAGAGCAGACAAAAATCAAAGGAAGCGAGCTCATATTTACATACAGGTTACATGCGATTACATTCATAGAACACACGCATATGAAATCAGTCTCCAATTTGCTAAATAAAATCCCGGAGTTGTGAATAGAAGAAGTCATCTCTAATTCCTGGTAAGTAGCTAATAGCTAGCTACCTAGCCAACATTAGCTTGCTAGTTGTTTATCTCTTTGTCATTATTTATTGCATTTAAATACGTAAGGGGTGCATTTAAATTGAGGATTCTCTTTGGACGGGAATCGGCTTAGAATGTCCGATGATATTGGCTGACGGTGACAGAATAGGTGCCCTGTATGGCTGTGCAGAAGCCGGTTGTTGCTGTATTTTTACTGTAAGAAGGAAAATGGCTGACGGCTCCCAGTTTCTGCTCAGCTCACTCTGAATGATCATCAACGGCGAAATTCAGTGGTTTGAATTGTTTAAAGCTGTCAGCGACACGGAATGGTCAGAGACTATTCAAGCTTTTTCTAATCGAACTCTACCAGACTACTGCTTCTTATGGCCGGCGATTTATGAGTTGGTCGTGTACAACGCCATTATTGAGGTGGAGCGATGTTGGAAAAAGTAGCTAACGCTAGCTAGCTAGCTAGCAGGCCTGAGGACTACGCCTGGAAATGAACGAGCTTGCTATCTGGCTTGCTAACTAGGCCTTGTTTCATTTGTTGAGCTGACGTTACTTATCGCCTGAAAGCTAGCCAGTGCTTCTTCACGAATATGAAAGTGGCTAGCTGTCTTCCTAATAACATTGGGAACTAACGTTATTCATTTAATGTTAGCTAGACAAATAAACTAGCCTGGCAGCTGGCAAGACGTGAGTTTCATCTATCATCCACGGGAAATGTTCAAATATAAAACTTATTTTTAGTTAGTGTAATGTTTGCAAACGTTTGCGAACTGGATTTTGTTTTGTAGGTTAACAATATAGCTAACGCAGCTTGCAATAGATTATATATAGCACTCGTAAACAACTGGGTTCCAAAACAAAATAGCTAACGTTAGCCAGCAGGCGAACGTATTTTGGCTCTTTAAATAAAAAATGTAAAGTGCATTAGTTTTGTATCTTAACGTGTCGGAAAGCACGGCATCGCTAGGAATGTTTGCATTTCTTATTTCCGTCCTTGTCTCAAAAAGGAATTCAGCTGGGTGGATAGCCACATGCCCATAGTTAACGTTAGTAACGCTTACGTGCTGGCTGTCTAGTCACCTGTGTTGTAAGCTTGACTAGACTAGCTAGCTAGCATCTAATGTTTTGTGTTCACGTAATAGCTATTTTGACACTGTCATCGCAGAAACGGGGCAGAGGTAACGTTACATTCAAGATATTCTAGCATAGAATGGCTAGCTGAACACTTCATGAGCCAGATCCTGGATTTGTCGTTTAGGCTTGATTCGTCAGGAGAGCAAAGATTGAGCCAACTATCGTATTGCTAATTTTAAAATAAAGATAACATTAATGGGATTTGGTCGTACAAAGTTATTAGAGGAGTTAGAAGACAAATTGCATGGTTATTTTAGCTAAATATTTGTTACTGTCAATTGACGACGTCCTGTATAATTTGAGTTTAATTATTTAAGGAACCTCAAGTGTTAGCAGCTGGTAAACAAGCAGCGGTACAGCTATCCTGTAGTTATGCTATGGTTTTATTTTCAATTGTGTAATTGATAATAAGAAATGCTGTCCTAGTCATTTTAAATAGAAGTCAGTTGGTCCTTGTATACAGATGCGTTTAGTTTATGTTTTCAGCGAGTCTCACATGCGTCTGGTTGACTGGAACTACCTGTTTGTCCTCACTTTATCAGAGCAGTCAGCTGATCTTCGTTGCCGTGGGCATTGCAGGTTACCGTGTGATCCTTTTGAAAAACAGATTGTATTAATGACTGCTTTCACTTCTATTGGCCGTTGTTGCATTGATAGGAGATGCAGTTGCTTAATTTCTATTGAAAATCACGAAAAAAACTGCACAGTGCTGCCCAGTGAGCTGCATTAAGGATATTGCATTATAACGTGGCAATCTGACCCTTTGTCCCGTCAACATTGACCCACAGAATGTGGCCACTGCATAGGCACTGTTAAGTGTCCAATTCATCATTGTAAATTCCAAAAGCATGCAGCTTTTTGCTGTGTCAGATTGCACAGGAAATGACCATAGGTTTTTAATGACTTGACCAAGTCATTCAGGGGTTTCACTGAATTTAATTTACAATGACTCTGGGGAAACAAACCCCAGTGTCATTTCTTGTCTTCAGTGACAGAATTCTAAGAAACATATTTGTTGTTTTTTTTACCGCCTTCGTGGTCAAACTACATGAAGTTGTACCAGCTGACGATCAAGGACAGGACAGTTTCAGGTTTATTTTATGAAATTGGCTCTGAAGTTCCTTTTGTAATGGAATTACAATGAAAAATAATTTGTTGTGTAGCCTAGTTATATTTGGTTTGTGTTTTGGTGGAATGGCGAATGATTTGGTTTTCCATGAACTTAGTGGCTCCATAGCATTAAGATGTAAGTTTGGGCGATGTGCATGTCTCCAGTTGATGCCAGCACTGTAATTAAAGATTCCAAGTGGATCAACAAACTTGGCTTTCATTTTTAATTTAATTAATTTGGATACTGTCATTGAATATTATCTGAAGGTATTACTCCTTTATGATTAGCTGAAAGCCAGAAGATTGTCTTATGCTATCAATTCATGCTTCATTTTGGTATTTTCATTTGTCTTATTCCTCATCTGTTTGTTGTTCAATAGAGCCTTCAGTGAAATTTGGATTGAAGAGGATTTGTCATTCATTGGAAACCCAGTTTTGTACATTGGGAACGAGTATTGCTAGCACTGTTGCACTGGTCAGAACAGAGCTGCCATCTGCATTTCTCGTCGTTCAGTTTCACTTGTCTGCATGAAAGCTGGCGCAAATGTTGTGGATGCTGGCCAATTTATCTTATAGTCTAAAAACTAGAGTGAGTGAGATGTATAAAAGCAATCAAAGGTACATTAATTTCCAGTAATAGCTTGGAAGTTGTTTGTCTGAGCGTCAATGTGATTGTTCAATTCAAACTAGGTCATCCACTTTAAAACAGTTCTGTATTGCTTAAAAACTGATTAGGAAATCGGCCTCATGTTGTGTTTCTATATTATTTTTCATGTTGATTCATTGAAAGTCTTGTCAAGTCACCTCATTATAAAAAAATGTCCTGATGCAACCTTCACATTGTTTAGCCTCCTGCTTTATGGTCTCCTGTAAATTCAATCTGTAATGTAATATTTAGAACATTGAATATTGATGTGTCCTAAAAATGTTCCTCTTCAAGTACTGCTGCTGGAGCCAAATTAATTTCTGGAGCCAGTGGTTATCAAGTTCAGAACTGGGGTAGCCGAGGATCACTGCCAGCTGATCTTGGATACAAGGAATGTATTTAGACTGTATATTTCTACAATCTCCAGGTGCCATCTGTGTGGAATAGAGATTTACCATACTCCTCATCCTGTTCCCCCTGGCTTGCATTGTTTTTTATGGCTCCAAGTATGAAAACAGGATTGTGTTGTGATTATATAGTCGACCACCGGTTTCAGTTTTTGTTAAAATAGCTTCACTGTTAAATAGCTGAACATGTGTTAGATTTAAGACTTAGCCTACTTGAAATTTAGTAAATTTGGATTTTGGAAAACACCACAGGCTAATATGTGGCACAATAGGTCAATCAAGATCATTTTGTTTTTGTAGTGTCCTACCTATGTAGTTCATTCTAGGGCTGCAAAAATGAATCTAATTGATCATTTTATTTTTTAGAAAGTCCCTCATGACTGAAATATTATGGAAACACCAAACATATTATTAATTGAATTTCTACATGACCGATAGCAGTTGCTTTATGTAATGTTATCTAGCAATATTATGTTATCTGAATCTGTACATAGTGTTTTACAGTTGCTGAAGTTTGTCTATGCATTAAGCCCTTGCTGGCATTCTGCTTATTGATTAGGCTGCAATGCTGATTGGGGATTGGATAGCATCATGCTCCTGATATCTTATTGTTTTCATTGACCGCCCTGATGCCCAGTCACAGGAAGCGATTTGAATTTTGGGGTAGTGTGATGCATAAAGCGATATTTTTCGATGAGCGCTTGGGGCAGGGTGCCTTATTCACTTTGAGTTTATAATGACCACTTTGCCCATGAAGGTTATGCTTCTTTGAGACACTCAACAGCAAAACCTGACCTGAAGGTCAGAGCTATTGGTGCTGTCAGGAGTTTCCTACTTTTGTCTTAATGAGTAATCTTACCAATCAGTAATGAAGGAGTAATGGCGGCGGAAGCTGCCGAGGACTCTGTTCTTCAAATAAGACCGCCGTCTATTCGTACCTGAGGTATGCAGAAACGCTTGCTGTGGAGGTCTTGCTGGAATCAGGCTCACAAAAGCAAGGCTTACTATAGGAATGCTGTGGCCAGTGAGTCAGCAGTTATGGCGCTCTAGGCTCCTGTTTGTACCATCTCGTCCCTTTACACATTACCGCATCCAAACAACGAGCAGGCCTCCGAACCAGACTGGACACCTCATTGTTCCTCTTCATTAGTATTCTGTCTGAAACTGCGCAGTGCTGTCTGCTATCTGAATTTGTTCATCCCCATTTGCCAGAATTAAATACAGCCTTTGAATAAATTGCACTTTTAATGCCAGTAAATTAGTTTTTGTGTTGGATGTTTTTCCTTCGTTTCTTCTGGCAACATTTTTCTCCGAAAACCTAAAGGTAATTAAAAAGGTGCCTATGTAATTTAAATGTTATGAATTAAATATTTCTGTGAATGAAATATTCTTTTGTGTGCCACTCCAGCTTAATTATTTCAGGAAACTATTTGCAGAAATTGGTATCAATGAGGAATCAAGATAAATGGCCTTTTGTAGACCATCCTTAATGAATAAAATAAAATAAGCCAGTAGTTTGGGAGAAACTAGTGCTGAGGCAACAGGCAATTGACATCCTCCTTGACCCCTCTAGACCATGACACCCTCCTGTGGAGTTCACTTCTGAGGTCATATCCTCTTTCTGTCTTGGTCATTAACTCTTGTGGTTGGCCAACTGACCTTACTGCCATGTGCACTTTACTGCCAAGTGGAGGTTTTGGGCTGAAGCTCAGGTTTGCGTCAGCCAGATACCTTACTAGTCTTGTGCTTCCAATTTAAATGCGCTGCCACAAAGGCACCACACATGGAAGTGTTTCGGTTTTGTGGAAGTGGTTTTGATGATGAAGTCAGGTAATGTTAGCCAACAGAGCTTGACATCCAGGTAAACTGGTTCAGACATTTAGAAGCAGTGTTTTCCGGGTTGAACCATACCTGAGTAAATTTCTTGACTCACCCTTTGCCGCAGGAAAAATATGTGAAACAATGTTCTTTTTTTCTTTCTTTTTTTTTTTTTTACATCTTGAAATCATCTTGCCTGAACAGGCCATCAATAATGTTTATGAATTGATTCGAGGGGGTCGGAGGATGTTACTGTGGACCAGTGGGAATTTTGAGCCCTGGCCATTTTTCTTATGTTTGTCGTGATGGAAATTGCTTAGTTGTAGCTGGAAAGAAAGGCCCATCCTCAATATATAACCGTACTGTTACTATGTGCAGTAGTGAGGACTCTCATGGTTTCAGTGTATGACCAATGGAAACATTTGAGCTGTTTCAGGTGGCTGAAGATTATCATGGTAATGCTATCCTTATTTTTCATATGCCTTTCCTTCTTTTTCTGCCCAGTTTGGGGTGCCTTTGTATTTGTCAGCCTCTGCTCTTGGGGTGCGCTCGAACAAGCGTGCGCTGTCCTCCAAAGCATGTGAGGTCAGCTGTTGGTTTCTGTTGCATCAAATTTTGCAAGTTTGGCTTGCACAGACATGAGACTGAGGAAGACTTCAAGTGCAGCTTTACAGGTGGTCTTGTGGGCACCCAACAGACCAGCAAGGGTCACTGTTGTGTGACGAAAACGCAATCATTGCAGCTGATTGAAATCCTCCCATCACCGTGGTGACAGTAGAGCGAATCACCATGCGGGGCTGCAGACAACAGTTAGACACGGGGATGGTCCACATTCGATGCCGGACTAGTGTCTGAAACTAGCATTTTCTTGAACCGGTCACCATGTCTAGTGGATAAAAAAATTTACCAGACACAGGTTTTTTTTTTCTTGCAATATAAAAGTGAAAATCACAGAACCGCATGAGCATGCTTTGTAAAAATGTTTTACAAAGCATGCTCAGTACCGCTCTGGAGGTGATACGACTGCCGGCGAAAACAGAACGCAGACACCAATCGGAGTAGCCTAATGAATACAAGGATTTGTGGCAGTTGAAGTATCATATTCTAAAGCCATGCTTGTGATTTCTGTAACCGCCATGAACTTTGAATGTATGTTTCAGGAATTTTTTTGGCCGGTTGATTTCTACAGGATAGTGTGTCTGGTGAATTGGTCCTGTTTACCCAACACTTACGTAAATTTCCCACATTTGGCAGGTGGTTGGAGACCAGTTTCAGACCCTGATTATAGGCCTTTAATTATTTATCTATTTTTACAATGACTGACTTCAGCCTTTCCATAATACCTCCTTATGGAGGCTGTTGGGTGTTTTGTACTAAAGAATTTGTTTTAGCAGGAAGCGCATATCCCATTGGTTGATGTGTAATCCTGACTGTGACATTGTCCGCTTGTCGGTGTGTACTTGGCCATTTTGTTGCTCTGGAAGATATATTTTATTTGGCAGTGATGTCACCGCCTCATCATGTGACTCCTGTGCTCAGTTGCATGACTGTAGTCTGCATACAGATAGGCCTACATAAAAATAATACTGCTCTTCTGCATTGATTGCACAACATAGGTAGTGCACTATAGGAACACAGGTAGTGCACTGTAGGGTGCTTTTGTAATATGTTTGCCCTCTTCCAAATGATGGGGGGCATAGTGCTGTGATGGGATTGGACAGAGAGTGTGACTGGAAATTACAAAATTGGATAAAAGCAAAAAAATATGTGTAATTAAAATCGAGCTATTTTCCAAGTGTAGGCCATCAGTCCTTTTAGGGTGCAGTACTGATGCACATTAGCCTCTGGCCATGATTTTACAGGCTATAGAAATGTAGCTGAAGCGGGTTTCACCGATCTGCTCTCCAAAATAACTTTGGATGTATTAGGCCTACTTATTAGTCCTAGGAGTTGTCTGATGTAGGTGCAAAATGTGAAAAAATCATTTGGTTTCACATTGGTTAAATTCTGAACATTTGCTACTGTTTGGATAAACGATTGTTTCCTTAACACATTTTAATTTCAAATTTGCAATTATCTTACTCAACACCAGGTTATTCGAAGCATTGTTGTGTTGCAGGGGAATTCCACCATAGAGTGAGCTTTGACTTGTAGAAGAGGAGCTGTCCTCCTGATTAAAATGAGGTCTTGGCCTGCTCTCAGCCAGCGATATTGCCCCAAACTACTGTGCTTGCTCGGGGTACCTGCTTCACTAAAGGTTACATCTGGCGGGCACCCACAGTCCGTGGGTGGGCATCAGACAATGCCAGCCACAGGTTGCCCCTACCTGAATGCAAACGGAGGGGCTAGGCGTTATTACTAGGCCTGGTGAGTGGGTAGCATTACTCAATAGCTAGCCAGCCACTAAAGGAAATCTATATTTGTGTGATCACATCAGTTCCCTTTACTGCTTTAGTTCTGCTAAAAAGAAATTGAGATTTTTGTTGTTTATTTGGTGGTGTTGTGTCTTGTGTTTAGTTTGGCTGACACTTTTCGGTGTTCTCTGATTTCATGACGTGCTCCTGTGTCTGTACTGTGTATACTGTCTATGTTCCTCACCTCATCCAAGGGCAGTGGATCCTCATCAAAAAAGGGACATTCGTTGGCTGTAGGTTTGCTGGAGATGACCATAGAGGGAAGAAAAGTACATGTGTAACCTGCAGCAGCAGGCCAACGTGTCATGGACACCTTGGAACAAACCACTTATTGGTTTTTAAAAAATTATTTATTTTTGCTGTTACTGTGTCTTACTGAAATGGGTATCTGCTTACTGGAAACTGTTGATTGCTCAATAGTCATGTGTGGACTATTGCAACCTGACTATTATTACTATATATGACTATTATTTTTACAGAAATTAATTCATTGCAAAACCATGATTTTGGAAACCAGCAAGCTCTGCGTGCTGATTCATTCTAGACAAGGTCTATTGTCCTGAAGTGCACATTGTTCTGAACAAGACGGAACTTGGAATGGTCATGATAAAAACATTCATCATTTGCAGCCCCTTTTTTCCATTTTAAAGTAAAACACACAAAAATATTATTATGATGCTTATATTGAATGGACACAAATAACACAAAGTATCTCTGTGTTTATAGATGGTGAAATGGCAGCCAGTCACATTTCAGCTGAAAGTGATATGCCCTGCTGCTGCTTTTGCTGCAGTTGTGCTTGGACACCAGTAATTGCTGCTTGCAGCTATATTTTTGTGTTGTGTTTGGCTTCGCTTGAACAGTTTTAGACTATGCTGGCTTGTATGTAAGTATGCAAACCGAGCTGAAACTAGATGATCGGATAAACAGACATGGGCAAGATGGCATGCTATCTAGCTTGATATGCAGTTCTGTATGTACTGCATTTGTGGTTTTCTACGGAGTGTTATAGTAAACTAAATGTACATCATGGTGGTTATAAATAGTGTGGCTAGGTATCATTTTCTTGAATGATATTTGAGGTCGACAGTGGGTTCTAAAGGAGCCAAGTAAATTCCTTTCTTGTATATTTACTAATTGACTGACCAAAAATCTACGTACAAGCACGCCTCTACCAGGAGGCAAACTTGTTGCAGAAAGAAATGGAGAATTCCGTCGGTACAGTTTTCCATATTGTTGCCAATTCAGGATGAATTTGTCAGAAAATAGCTGATTTCTTTTTGTTGCACTTTTTGAAAATATCTTTGTTAGTAAGAGCTGTGACCAGCCCTTTTGTTCTCCTCAACCACATCATGTATTGTAAATTTTTCTGTCGCTCCATCAGGTGCTGTTCGCATGCAGAGTATGTGTTTCCACATACCCCGAGGACCCATCTCTTTAGGAAATACCCCCCCCCCCCCATTTTCCACCCAGATTCCCATTCCTCTCTTCCACATTTTACCCATAATTACCCATCGCCTGACCATTGTGCTCTCATTAGTCAGCACTTGGGATGTTGGTGATCTGTGAATCAGGGTCTTTTCTTTGTTTGCACTAATTGTGAATTGTTCTGGATTAGGCTAGTGCATCTGATAAATGCCTGAAATGTGAGATGTTTAGTTGTTCTATTAGTTAAGTGAGATTAGTAAAATAAATGGAATGAAATGAGAAGGATTAAGTGTGTCCTTAAGGGAGTGGGTCTCATTTCTATGCCCACCTCAGATAAAAGATTGAGACATGAAATAAGTACAAAAGAGGCACAACAGGTGGATAAACTGCAAATTACAAAAGCACTGGCTGTGTAGACGAACAAGATGGAAACCATAAAAAAGCAATCTGCAGATAAAGCACGAGTCAGTGTCCATTTATTTATGTTTAAATTTACATTAAGAGTTTACTTTTGACCATAATCAGCCTCCTTATTTGTAATATTTGTAAGTTTGCGGCAGTATTTCACTGCGAGGATTCTGGGAATCTGTAAAACTGTAAAATTCAAAACCCGTTACTAAGATCATTTAATTGAATGATCTTTTCAATTATTAAGCCTGGGACAGGAGTTTGAAGCCCCAGTCACGAATCCAGTGTGTGAGTTTCTTTACAGAATTTCCCACACTCTGCTAATCTGATGTTTTGAATATTCCTGCATTTATTTTCTTGTAATCAAACTGTTTTGGTACCAGGGCAAATGGTTGAGGGTGGTGAGTTTCTGTGATGAAAGGGACTCCTCTCACAGAAGATAGCTTTCCTCCTGTGAAATTGAAGGTTTTCCACTCTGCTGTCAATTTCAGAAAAGATGATTGGTGGAGAGCGAGCCGTGACACTCCTGTGCGCATGAAGTGGTTGAGTGCTTATTTGCCTAGCGTGATGTCAGTAGTGGTGCAGTAACAATTTCCCTGCATTTTACCTGGAGCCAAACGTATCGAGAGGCTAAGGACAGATTTGTATGTCTTATTGTTAGGAGTGAAAGGGCATTTTGTTATGGTTTTCCTTTGGGTCAATAGTGTTAAGTGTTTTGATTTAATGTAGGCTAGTCGTGATATCAGATGCAAGTAGGCATTGAATTTATTTATTCATAAAGATCAACTTTAACTGCAAACTTTACTTGCCATCGTCACCTTACTAAAGATGTCACTTGTGTTAAAAATGGGAAGCAAATTCTTTAGTGCTGGATTTCCAAGTATGGCAATTACCTGTCATTTAACAAATTTCACATTGATCTCTATACATGGACCTAAAGTCCTGCAGTTCCTGTTTTAAAAAGCCACAGAGAAGTTGTTCTTGACCCCCCGTGGACGATGATATGCCGTGATAACACCTACACAATGTGTTGGTTGTGTCAGTTAAGCCAAGTACAACTCAAACTTTTATACACTTATTTTTGTTCCGTTTTTTCAAACCCCTCTGCCACAGCGTTGTTTTTGGACTGCTTTCCCCATGGTCAGCCAGACAGAACCTGCTCTTGGGTCCACAGCATATTCCACTAAAGTAAATTGTATCTAAACACTGGAGTGATTTGGTAGAAACGGAGCTAAATTATTTCCAGTGATGCAGAATTAATTACTGAGTTTCTCAGCTCTTGCATATATGCATTGAACTAAACCTCTGACCAGGGGATTGTGCTTGTTCCCTGCTAGCAGTCCACTGTGCTTCAGTACCATGGAAAGTTCTGGCAATCCAATAGCTGAATGGAGTAATTATTTCCATATGCTTCTTGCTGATTCTTTCCTTCTTGCTAAATTTCACAGCAGGAGTGTCTTGCAGAGTTCCTTTTAGAGAACGTAGATTTTGGATTCATGGGAAAATAACCAACCTGAATGCCAAGCTGGAAAATAAGAAAGCATCTCTGCTCTGTTCCTCTTGGTCAGCACGCATTCTGTTCTGTTTCCATGTAACGTCTTAATTGGACTCTGTTTTCATGTCACATGCGTAATCGGCACACATAAAATAGATGCAGGTTACGTGGTCATGGCGTGCGTACACATTATTATCAAGAGACTTGTTGTTTGCCACATTAAGCTTCAGAAATGTGGCTCCCCTTATCTGTGATACCTGTGGAACATTAGCTGCTCTTTGCTTTTAGCATCTGCAGTAAATTGTCCTCCACACAACCTTGAAACTTTACTGCAGCAACTGCATTGTGTTGGAAGCAGTGCTCACGAAAATTGGCTAGCTGTATTGTACGGTTAGCTAATATATTTGGCAGCGCCTCGGCAAAGCTTTTGAGTTCTTCGGAGACATAAATATGCTGATATATGTGATGTGCATGACAGGATGAATAATCAGAATCGAGTTGTCAGCTGATGGCTGGTAGGAACAGCTGTTTTAATGTAGCGTTTCCTGGAAGCTGGTGTGGCCATGGCTGTGGATGCTGCTTACTCTAGTTGTTCCTAGGCATTGGATGACATAGCTGTAACCCAGGCAACCGTTTTAAAAGCAATATGTGATGGGCCCTACAAACCTGTGTGGCATTATCGGTTTACCAGATGCACCTAAGAAAGCTAGCTTGCTGAATTTAGCAGATATTTGAAATGCATAGGCTAGTTAGATAGTTAACAACCAGTAAATTAGCTAAATGTCAAAACATGAATTAACATAAAAATAATATTGCTTAACACTAATGCAGTTTGACATTGTTTTGTCAAACATACCTAGCAAAATTAAATGGTTTGTAATTAAGACACCAGATGAAAGTGTGCACCTTATGCCAGTTTCAGTCAACACAGTATACTTTCTGGTTTTACCTACACTGTCACTGTTAAAAGGATATTGCAGTGTGAAATGGAAATGCTTTAAATTCCATCAAATAGTGTGCACATTTTTAAATACTGACAAAGATAATAAGAAATGCACCTGGTGACATTAAACATACATTGTAACATTTAAATGTGAATTTTAGTATTTATTTGAAAGTGGATGAACGTCATATTAGACGAGATAAAACCGTAGTGTAGCTTTGGCTGTAGAGCTGATCCCCCAAATATGCAGATGCTTTACTTGATGTGACTGATTTAATTGAAGGATCTGGCTGATGCTTTTGTGGCAGAGTGCTGAAAGACTTTCTGAAAAAGTATAATCTGGGCTGCGGGAAGGTTCGCTGTTCTTTAGCACACTTTTGTTGATTCTGTAACTGTCATCAAAGTGATGCAGCAATACCTTTTTTTTGTTTGCTTGGCTTAAAATAGGTTTTAAGGTGGACTGCACTAGCCTTGATTGAGTCGTTTAACTTTATCCCTTTCAGCCTCTGTCCTCCTTAAAATCTCCAGGAATAATCTTTTTTTTTTTTTCATCACAAAAGTTCAAACAACATGGTATAAAAATTTGTAACTGAATTCATTTGGGTATATTATATATATCTTATTTTTTAAAATTGTATGTATTCACTTGTTTAAATTGCGTAACCAGAGCATAATTTTCACTGAACAAAGCAAAGTTTAAAATATCTAAAAATAAACCAGTCCTGGCTACGCTGTAAAGTGAGAAGCCTGGCCAGATTACAAGATGAAGCTTTAAATGGCGCTCACAACAGTGTTCACGTGTTGCTTTTTGCACATTGCCATTTACATGGAAACGGCTGCTGGTGTTGTGCCGAAAGTAGGCCTGGCTAACGGCTTAATACAACGCTGTTGTGTTTATTTCTGTTTGCTAGACCCATAAAGGAGAGCACATGAAGGGAAAGTTACATGTTGAATATTGCACACTAGTGGACTGCAAATAAAATGTTTTTTGTGCATTAACTGAATTTTAGGCAGCACTAATGTTATAATTCCACCCGGTACTTGACGTACTCTAACTGACAGAATGCCTGGCTCTTGAATGTATTTTTCTTTGATGTATAATGTATGAGTGCAGTGGGAAGGGACCAGGTGATTTCCTACTTCGGTTTATTATGGTACTGTATTCACATGTTGATCCTCAGCCTTTTCGTTTTGGTTTATTTATATCTCTGCGTGCGTTTGACGCTCTTGCAATATCAGTGTTAATCTACCCCCCTGCTGTGTTAGGGGTGTAAAAGCTTGACTAAAGGAGCTTCGTACTCTCCCTCGCCTGACTTGAATCATTCAGAATGGATCCAGGTTTGTGTGTGGTAGTGGTTCTAGAGAACGATCCCAGTCTGATTTTCATTCGATATTGCAGTGTCGTGGTTATTTGGGTTACACCCGCGTCTACATTCCCTTCGCCTCTATACGGGTCTTTTATCTGATTTTATATTTATCTTTATTTCATTTTATTTTGTTGCAATGCCTATAATCGATATTAGATGGGATATGTATTGTATAAATGGTCTTAAATCAGAGGAATGAACCTTCAGTTCATTATTCTGTAGTAGGCTTTGAAAGCATTTTGTCTCTAGCTTTGAGGTTTTCTTATTTCTAGTGGCATAATGGAAGGAACTGTACATCCTGTAACCCTGTCAATAGTTCATTCTAAATGCAGAGAAATCTGCAATATATGTGTTTCCTTCTCTCTAAATATTTGGTAGCCATATATGGGTTTTGAAGCATTCCTTTCTAGTTCTCCAGTAATTCAGGAAGGAAAAAAAACAAAGACCGCAATTATTTTGAATGTTATTGTAATTTATTTATGTTATATGTTATTTGAATTCTCGATTTACTGTTTAAGTTTAATGAGAAGCCGTACTGTCCCTCTGGCTACAGACTGTAATTCCTGCTCTTCTCTGTTTTCCCGTCCAGGTTATGCAATGGTCTCTGCAAAACGCCCTGTGCTCCAGCTGGTTCTCTCATACGCAGGCGTGCGCCGCTTCTCCGTGCTTGAGGAGGCAGTGATTTCTTCCCGGGCGACGGCGACATAAGCGACAAGATTGCAAAGATCTGCCCCGTGTCGAGTATGACAGCCACGACCCGTGGCTCTCCCGTGGGGGGGAATGACACCCAGGGCCAGGCTCCGGACGGGCAGTCCCAGCCCCCGCTCCCCCAGAACCAGGTCAGCGTTCTCTGCGCACGCGCTCACGCACGGTCACGTGACTTACACCCGCAGCTATGAGAGACCGTTCCGCTCAAAAGAAACTGGTAGAAGGTTCTATAAGCCTCGATATGTAGTGCGCGCAAGTAGAGGTTTCTGTTGAGTAAGGTCAGTATGTTCATTGTTGATGTGGTCATCATCGTTTGAGATGAAAAATGGTTTCCCTGCTGATGTGGGAGAGGTTGTTGGGGGCCGCTGCTACTGAACCTTATGCAGAGGCCAGGTCACTGAAGCTGCGCTTTGCAGGTCGAACACAGTTGAAACAGGTGTTGAGTGTTGAGTAGGAGTCATTTCCCATCCATGCTGACCGTACCTCAGCCAAAGTACATTTCTGTGTTTGGGTGGTGGGAGGAGGAAGATTGAAGCCATTTTGTTTTCCTGTGATGGCCTCTGCATGTCTCTGCATGGTCATGTACACTTATGTTCATTAGGCCTATACTGAATCGTATGTATGCTGATGGTGCATGTGTGTATTCTGCTCATGAATAAAAACATCCACCAGATCACTGCCTTTGGGAAGGCATTAAGTAGATACTTGGATGCTAATGATGGGCCAGTGAGTTTAAGAATCGTTTCAGATGAGTACATGTTTTAATCCACTGCATAAATACATACAAGTATTCAAATGAAATGCATGTATCATGAAGAAAAAAATTAGCATTTTAGTCAATCTAAAAGTGGTGCTATCATGAAAATATGAAGCAATGTTCCTACTTCCTCTTTTTCTGTAAAGCATCCTGTGACAGTGTCTTACACAAATAAAAATGTCATTGAAACTGGAAATCTCACAAACGATGAGCACGCTCTGTCACCATGAAGTGCGATTCATCACCTCTGCAGCTCAAATAAGTGGCTTGTACACTGCACTAGAGGGCAGGGAAACCGTGTGTGGGATACATTTTTTCCCCTCATGATTACTGCTTGCCTCACACCAGCCACTGACAGATGGGTGTGCTCATTACATTCTCTGCCATGAGGATTATGTAAACCTTCACATGTTTCGGTTCAGTGCAGTCGCTGTGATCGCGCTGTAAATAATAACATCACTCTCATTGTCTCTCATGATGCGTTTACAGTAATAGCTGAAGCCTCTGGCGATAATCGGTGATTATCATACCTGGCCTCTGGCTGTGCCATAATGCTATCATGCTATAATGTTTATTTAAAACCGTAGCCTGCCACTTGTGAGCGTGCAGCCCAGTCCTGCCTGTCAGAGCGCCGTATTCAGCAGAGAGAACCGCCTCAGCGCCGGGCGTTTGCTCTCTCCCAGCCAGCCGTGCTTCACCGCCTGCGGAAAGACAAGTCCGTGTTGCGTCATGAGAAGAAAGCAGAAAGGTGTGTTTTTCAATGCGATGCCAAGCAGGGAAGGGCCCTGCACGGGTGCTGGAGTCCACAGCGGTGCATGCAATGCCAAGCAGGCTGAAGCCCGCAGTGGCGCCGCTCTGAAGCCCGCAGTGGCGCTGCTCTGAAGCCCGCAGTGGCTCTGCTCTGAAGCCCATAGTGGTGCTGCTCTGAAGCCCGCAGTGGCTCTGCTCTGAAGCCGGCAGTGGCTCTGCTCTGAAGCCCGCAGTGGCTCTGCTCTGAAGCCCGCAGTGGCGCTGCTCTGAAGCCCGCAGTGGCGCTGCTCTGAAGCCCGCAGTGGCGCTGCTCTGAAGCCCACAGTGGCTTCACAGCGCTCCCGTCTGTTTGAGACGCACAGCGCCCCCGTCTGTTTGAGACGCACAGCGCCCCCGTCTGTTTGAGACGCACAGCGCCCCCGTCTGTTTGAGACGCACAGCGCCCCCGTCTGTTTGAGACGCACAGCGCCCCCGTCTGTTTGAGACGCACAGCGCCCCCGGCTGTTTGAGATGGGAAACGGGCCGGTCTGTTTGAGATGGGAAGCGGGCCGGTCTGTTTGAGATGGGAAGCGGGCCGGTCTGTTTGAGATGGGAAGCGGGCCGGTCTGTTTGAGATGAGAGGCGGGCCGGTCTGTTTGAGATGGGAAGCGGGCCGGTCTGTTTGAGATGGGAGGCGGGCCGGTCTGTTTGAGACGCACAGCGCCCCCGTCTGTTTGAGATGGGAAGCGGGCTGGCTATGTAGGTCAGCCGATCAGGAGGAGCCGTGCTCACACACCCCCGTAAGCCCCACGTTCTGCTGCGCGCTTCCACTGTACGCTACAGCTAGCGCTGTGGAGCACAGCTGCTAGCGGAGCCCGGAGCCCGCTGTCCAGAGTTACAGCGCTACAGGAAACCCACTCCCACACATCTCTGCTCTTTCTGTCTGCGCCTGTGTTTATTCTGGGAAAGCAGCTCGTCATTGGCTTTCCCAATAGCCTCCTCATCGCCCCCAACAGTGCGTCAGTAAAGAGGAGTCTGCATGCATTTACTGTCAACGCTGGCGTTTTGTCTAACGTTCTCAAGCGATGCCATTTCTGGAGCGAACGCTTTCTGGTTTTTATGTCCGGGATTGATGCTGTGCTGCGTTTGGAGTGGGCACCGCGCCTTGGCGGTTTGACCGCAGCGGAGCGTCAGGGCGATCATGCTTACAGGCTTCAGTCACAGAGCCTGAACCGTGTGCCCGTCCAAAACAGCATGACAGGCTTGGGATTTTCAATGTGGGTCGCTGTGTGACGCACACGCAAATGCGCGGAACGCACTGGCACTCGCGTTCACACTGGCACTCCGTTTTGATGCCTGAGGGCGGGTGGGCTGTGGGCCCAGGAGAAGCCTTGAGTCTAGTCATGGCACATTTGTGCTGTTCTAACACCAGGAGGTGCTGCCTCTGGATTATGCAGACATCTGGAAAATGTCAGAGGGCTTCCCCAGCCCCTCCCTGCAGATTTGTCATTGATTTATTCAACATTTCTGTGCATGATGGACAGCTCCTCTTGTCTGTCCATCCGTCTGGAAATTGTGATTTTGAACTAATAAAGTAAGAATATGGCTGGCTGTGTGCGTCCTGCATTTCAGGTTTTGTGTGTATTTGCGTGTAGGAAAAGCTGTTGAACTATGGAGGGGAAACAGTTGCATAATCCTCTCTTGCAAATACATTAATTAATCTGTAGCATTATGAAGAGGGATGAAGGCAATGGCTTTATTGCCCAATTATTATTTTTTTTTCAGTGAAATAATTAGTGCTTTAGTCTGTTTTCTTTCTGCAGTAAAAATAGATTTTATGGCTTGCCTGATGTTTTTCTGTTCAGTATAATAAATAATTATTCAAATCTGCCAGAGGTTGAAGATTGCAAGTAGACTTGATTAATTTACAACATTTCTAATTCAGTTGGTAGAGATGGGTTTAATTGGCTATTTAGAGTTGTGTCAAAGGTATAATGACACACAGCAAGTGATCTATTAAGGAAAGAAGCGGATTGCTGTGTTTCTGTATAGAACGTCTGTCGACGGAGGAAATGTTTAGCGACGTGATAAAACGATCCTGTTCGAGCGATGCTTTCCTCCTCGGGTCATGTAAGGAGAAGGCAAACGTGTACATCAGACAAACCTGCTTTGTGTATTGCTCCATTGCAGAATGTAAAGCCGGTTGGCCTCAGTGAAGATTAGACCATAAACATAGTTACTCATTTGCTTCTGTGCATTTTATGGCTTGTCGTATCATCAGTAGAACCGGTTACAGTATCATTGCTGAAATCAAATCAAAGAAGCCATTAAAAAAATGTAATGTCAATATAATATATCCTGACAGCAGAATGGACTTCATAAATTTTACGTAAGGCTCAACAAAGCTAATTTTGTCCCCAGTAGCAGATGTAGGCAGTGTGGAGTAAAGGAAGCCATTAGCTCTATCGAGACTTCTCCTTTTTTTTGTCCTGAACTCTGAAAAGACATCCATCCTCGGTTGTTTATTTGGGGAACTCCAGGGTAACTCTGGGCGTGCGTACGTGTGTGTTTCCAGACGTCCTCCCCCAACTCCTCGAATGAGAACTCCCCGGTGAGCCCGCCGGACGAGCAGGGACAGGGAGACAACCCTCCCCAGCTGGAGGAGGAGGAGCCTGCCTTCCCCCACACCGACCTGGCCAAGCTGGATGACATGATCAACCGGTAGGCCTGCTCCCCTCGGCCCTGGCCAGTGCCGTACTCCCGTAGGGCCTCGGCCAATCAGGCGCCGGTCTCCGTGCGCTTAGTGGGATGTTCTTTAGAATCTTGACCAATCAGGCGCTGGTCTCTGTGCGCTTAGCAGGATGTTCTTTCTCCCTCAGACCCCGCTGGGTTGTTCCAGTTTTACCAAAAGGTGAATTAGAAGTTCTTCTTGAAGCTGCTATAGATCTTAGTAAAAAAGGTAAGGACATTTTTTCAGCCGTGCTTTATATGAGCAATCTTTTTTTTTTTTCTCTCTCTACACACAGTGCAATTGTCTTTGTTGATGTACTTTAAGTAGCTACCTGGTACATCAGATGCTGCAGTATCAGGTAGCTATCTGGGAGAACACTGAATAACAGTGGTAATTAGTGGAGCATTGTGTAACTATTGCTCATCAACTCTGTTTTATTTTTTTGATGATGTAATGTACAATTTATACAATTATTTTAGCTGAATGCATTCAGAATATTGAACGCAAGACCTGTAGAAGCACAGATCTTGAAGCATGTTTTAACCAGAATTGTTTGTTGTACATCAGTGTAGGATGTGGTTTCATTGGTTATCCATAAGGATGTCATTCACCCAATCAAAGCATCAGAAAACTGCGTTATCCACCCGCTCAAACAGACTTGAAACATTGACGAGTGTTTACATTGTATTTAATTGATAATGAAATTGGTTAAAGGTATGTTCTGGGGGTTGTAAGTTGGACTATTGACACTATTGTTTCTCATGCTATTGCTTGTTGAGTGTAGTGCAGGTTCTGGCCCCTTGAGCTGGTCTGTTTTTACCTGTTTTGGTTGCAGTAGCTTTTGCTTTCTCTTTGCGAGTGAGTCAGTGTCGAGTGTTGGTTTTCACAGTTTTTGTTTCTCTTTCCCTGATAAGGACTTGATGTCAAGTGTGAAGCATGCCAGAGATTTTTCCGGGATGGCTTGACCATTTCATTTACAAAAATCCTGACCGACGAGGCAGTGAGTGGCTGGAAGTTTGAGATTCATGTGAGTACTTTATTAGAATCCTTCTCAAAGAAGAACTGACCATTAGAATTCTCCTTACTCCACTATGTACCGCTCATCTCAAATGACTGCTCATAAATTTTCATGATCTTTGTGCTCAGGCAGTAGAATTGAGATGAGGAGAGTTTTTGAGCAGTGGAATAGACGGGAGTGGTGTTCTTTCCATTGCCATAATGTTACAGGTTTTTTTACCTGATTTGAATACCCAGTTGGGGGAATTCTAAGGGAAATGTGTTCTCAGTAAGCCACATGTGAAATGTACTGACAGAAAGCACTGAGCTTCGCACCGTCACTTGAATAAGGTGCTCAGATGTGTCTGACTCCTCCCCCCCCCCCCCCCCCCCTTCTCTCCCGCTCTAAAGAGATGCATCATAAACAACACTCACCGTCTGGTAGAACTGTGTGTGGCCAAGCTCTCTCAGGACTGGTTCCCTCTTCTCGAGCTGCTGGCCATGGCCATGAACCCCCACTGCAAGTTCCACATCTACAACGGTACCCGGCCCTCCGAGACGGTGCCTGCTGGGGTGCAGCTGGCCGAGGACGAGCTCTTCGCCCGCCCGCCCGACCCTCGCTCTCCCAAGGTACGCTGGCCCTTCATTATGCCTCTTCAAGCTCAAGAGGGTGGAAATTTCATTTGCTGTTTTTCTTGGAAGCTGGTTTGTATGAAGTGCGCAATGTATGTGATATGACCTGGGGTGAGTCATAGAAAGTGGAGACAGTATGACTGTTTGGGAGTATAGGCACCATGGTAGTGCATATTGGTTTTTAATTGTAACGTCGAAACGCAACTGCCTCAGTGTTGAAAGCTTACTGATGCCTTGTTATCGCATGAATGTGCGAGTGGCAACGTCCCCCCCCCCCACTCACACACAATTCGGACCCTGAGTGTTTAATCCCAGACAGTTCTGTTTAGGGCCACCAAAATATATGTATATTGGTTGACCCTCCTCCTTTGTATTCTATGTAGTGTCTGTATTTAATGTATTCTGAAATTGTACAGCATAACATTGGTTCTGGAAGTAGTATTTTGCCTCCAACAATGGAAAGGATCGTGCATGTTTCCTTGGCGGTGATCTGGGCCAAACAAAGGCCTTCCTGGGAATCCGTAGTGGGAAGTGAAAGTATATACTTCTATCGCATCAGCAGACGTGCTTCATAAATGAAAGAGAAAGAGTGCAGAAATGTAAGGCGGGTGAAAGTAGAGTGGGTGGGGGTCAGCACCGGCCGAGCGCTTGAGACTAAGGGAGCTGTCTATCAGGCCTAGTTAAGCCCAGTCAGTGGTCAAGATGACCTGCTTATCTTGACCGTAGCCTGAAATTATACTCCGTTTTTCATGTGCTGACTGTTTTTTTTCTGCCAATTATTTGTGAATTGAACCAAAAATAATAAAGTAAAATAAGTAAAATAATTGCAAAATGACCCACGCTGATTGATTGTCATTCTCTCTCCTGTCACAGGGCTGGCTGGTGGATTTAATAAACAAATTTGGTACATTAAACGGGTTTCAGACTCTGCACGATCGCTTCATGAGCGGCCAGGCGCTGAACGTCCAGATCATCGCGGCTCTCATCAAGTAAGTCGCCGTCGCCTTCGGCGGGAGCGCGCCGGCGTTTCCCGGTCTGAAAATGTCATGTGACTGCGCGCTGCTTTGCGTCCTGCTCATTGATACGCTTTGTTCGTTTCTCCAGGCCGTTCGGGCAGTGTTACGAGTTTCTAACGTTGCACACGGTGAAGAAGTACTTCCTCCCCATCATCGAGATGGTTCCCCAGTTTCTAGAAAACCTCACGGACGAGGAATTGAAAAAAGAGGCCAAGAACGAAGCCAAAAATGACGCGCTGTCGATGATAATCAAGTCGCTGAAGAACCTGGCTTCACGGGTACCAGGCCAAGAAGAAACAGTAAAAAACTTAGAAATTTTTAGGTTAAAAATGATTCTTAGGTAAGACGCTGTTTCCCTACATGCATGTAGCGAATACTTTTCACACCGTACTATACCTCTGTAATTGGTATACATATGCGATGTTCTTCCCCCCCCAACAGGTTATTGCAAATTTCTTCATTTAATGGAAAAATGAATGCACTAAATGAAGTCAACAAGGTGATTTCAAGCGTTTCCTACTACACCCATCGGCATGGCAACCCTGAGGAGGAGGAGTGGCTGACTGCTGAACGCATGGCTGTAAGCTCCACTGTTGCCTCTGTGTGCTCTAGTGGGTTCCTCATTGGTTACACAGCGTTAAAAATGTTGTGCAATGGGTTTGTACCTATTGGTGGATAATGGGGGTCATTCTTTATTCGCAAGTTGCTGTCTGTAATAAGAAATTTAATGTTCATGGCGGTAGCATGCCGTTCTCATCATACCTGATGAGACGGAACATAATAGCCCAGGTGAAAAACATATTTTAAAACGTTCACGTTCACTGCTCTCGACATCGCTCATGATGAAAGCATCTGTGTGGTTTATTTTCAGAGTCAAAGGGCAAGTGTGGATGCATTTTTATTTTGCAGTGGTTAATGGAGAGCGGGCAAGAGGATTTAGAGAGGACCTTCTCCTCTTTTCCCCCCACACTACAGATTTTCCTTATCACTGACAATCATACAATAGAGAACAAATTCCTGACATTTTATTACGGAAAATCTTGCATGTCCTTTTTACTCTTGTAGTGCCATGTAGTTTGCATGAGTGTGGAGTATACATAGACTGGGGCTGAGAAACGGTTTAAATGTGTGATTTTTTTTCCCATTTGTATGATTTTTCCATTAGTGCTTATGGATGGTCATTTGTTTTTCTTAGGTTAATCTAAAAATGGAAATGATCTAACAATGAATAATTAAATTAACTAGATTTAAATTCACTTGGTAAATGTTTAAAATACTGTTTGTAAATAGTCTTTATTGCAGAATATTGGCTGTTGGTTGGTTTGAGAAGCTTCTGCTTGTGTGCGTGGGTTGGTGCTGTTCCTCTGAACCCCGAGTTCGTCCCTCTCAGGAGTGGATCCAGCAGAACAACATCCTGTCCATCGTGCTGAGGGACAGCCTGCATCAGCCGCAGTACGTGGAGAAGCTGGAGAAGATCCTGCGCTTCGTCATCAAGGAGAAGGCCCTGACCCTGCAAGACCTGGACAACATCTGGGCAGCCCAGGTGCTGTGGCTGGCTTTCCTCTCCCGGGTTGCACTGTCGGCATCACACGGCGTCTCTGTCAGCAGTTAAACTTGAGCTCTTCCTTTCGTCCCTGCAGGCCGGCAAGCACGAAGCCATTGTGAAGAATGTGCACGACCTCCTGGCAAAGCTCGCCTGGGATTTTTCTCCTGAGCAGCTTGACCATCTCTTTGACTGCTTCAAGGTGAGAGGTTGGAAGGCGCCGTCCGATATCATGCACTGAAATCATGTTAAGCCTGTTTGCCACTCACGTGTCACTTAAGTGGACTGACGGATATGACATTTATAACGGTGTCGTTTCATTCCGTTTCCAGGCGAGCTGGACAAACGCCAGTAAAAAGCAGCGAGAGAAGCTGTTGGAGCTGATTCGCCGCTTGGCCGAGGACGACAAGGACGGGGTGATGGCCCACAAGGTTCTGAACCTGCTGTGGAACCTGGCCCACAGCGACGACGTGCCCGTGGACATCATGGACCAGGCCCTCAGTGCTCACATCAAGATCCTGGACTACAGCTGTTCCCAGGTATAACCTCACGTCAGTGCCAGAGTTGGCTAAGGACAGTGCAGTGTTTGGCAGAGAGGATGATGGAATTTTTCCATTGCACGCTAGAGGAAAACATTTATGGCTGTTTTTACAGCCCCATATTTCGTACTACTCTTGTGCTGAAGTCAGATCTTCATACATAACAACATTAAAGTAGGTAAGCTTGCAAAGGACAGATGTGTTTGAGATTGGCTTGCGAGAGCTCCGCTATGCTTCAGACCTAATTAACAGCAATAGACGTCCTTGCAGGACCGCGACACGCAGAAAATCCAGTGGATAGACCGTTTTATTGAGGAGCTGCGAACCAACGACAAATGGGTGATCCCTGCACTGAAGCAGATTCGGGAGATCTGCAGCCTGTTTGGGGAAGCGCCTCAGAACCTAAGGTAAATGTGCTAAGCGTTTCGGTAAGGGAAACGGTTGTGGGAGTGGTAGTGGTGGTGGGGGGGATTGGGGGGGGGGCGGGTGAGGAACGAGAACCCTTTGCAAAATATGAAAAATATATGAAAGACAACTGCAAACAGCTCATTAATAGCAGGTTAATCTGAATGCAGCTCTAATTATTCAGAATTAATTGGTTGTGAAACTCTTATCTGCCAATGTGCAGTTCCTCAAGGATACCTGAAATAGACTTGCATTTATTATATCCATTCATTTATTTTTTTTAAATATTTGAAATGATATTTAAGGGAGTTTCAGAGGGCTGTTTATCACTTAATTATTTGTTCAAATATGTGTGAATAAAAAAATTCTATGCCAGAGGCAGTACATTTGAACATACTGTGTGTGCCAGTACCTTTTGAGGCTGAGGGAGAGGGGATCTTTAATGTCTCCATGGAGAGATTATTCCCATTTTACCCCATTAGCTGCTGCACAAGTAGGAATGGCTTCTGCAGTTAAATTCACTACTTGAAGATTTTCCCTGGAAAATATTTTAGTTCTGATTGTCAACAGCTAGATTAAATAAAATTAATAATGTAGCGAATATAGTAAAGTAAGTACTTGTTGTTTTTCCAAAGTGAACATTAACATAGGAAAGAATTTAGTGAACAAATTTGAAAGTTCAATTTGGGGTTAATACTGTTTAAATTTTAGTAATCTTGCAGAATTACTCTTAAACGTGATGTCTCTTTAATTCCCTCAGAGAATTTTGCATAAGTGCTTCAGTGTGTTTCTCTGGGCAGCTGAGCTGCCTAGATACGTCAGTTGTGCTGTACACGGAGCCCGGCCTTTTGCCTCTGCTGTTGTGCTAAAATGTTGGGATGGACGGTTTTTTGGAGGGTCCGTGACGTTCTCACCGTTCCCTCGCAGTCAGACGCAACGCAGCCCGCACGTCTTCTACCGCCACGACCTGATTAACCAGCTGCAGCACAACCACGCGCTGGTCACCCTGGTGGCCGAGAACCTGTCCGCGTACATGGAGACCATGAGGCAGTTCGCCAAAGGTTGGGTCTCCTCCCCCGAGCCCGATTAGCATCTGTGTGTTATCATCAGGGTCCTCTGTTTCAGTAACAGGGTTTCACAGCCTGTATTTCAGTGGGAAAATGCTGCGTGTCTCTATTTGAATGTACAACACGGTAATTGGCTAATCTGATAAGAGTAAGTGATTGGCAGAGGCTAATTAGATGGACCAGCTAGAGGGAACAATCATAATAATTTTTTGCGCAGCCCAATAAACCAACTAGCTGACTGTATCAGACAGATCAGATGGGACACTACAGAGAAGGCTTTCTTGTTACAACAGCTGCGTACCTCAGAATGCGCCTGCTCAGCAGTATTCTCGTGGGTGTCCTTTATTAATGCCTGTGTCGGTGGGTATTTCTATTAGATTGTTTCTTTCCTCTTAATGATGGGTAAAATGACAAAATTTTACAAGAGAACTAACTGGGTTCTGTTTCTGGTGAACATGCATTTTAATTATAATTACACATCGTAGTGTGTCCTGATGAATTAAATGAAAAGATATGCTCAGACCTCAAGTGGTCATGCATACCACCCTGTGCATCTCTGTGCACCTTCAGTAATTACTAAATTACGAATTGAGATGATTTGGGCAGTGCAGTAGGATGGCCCTTAATGATTACTCTACAAATGCGTTTGCAAGGGGTCCTGAATCAGCATCTTGTTGCTGGTGGGCTGAATTACAGGTTAGACGCATTTGACACAGGGCCCTAATGAGCTGGTCCAATAAGAATGATCTCTTGTGTGAACTAGCTGTCATGTGGACTTGTCCTTTTGCAGCTGCGCGGCAAAGAGCTGTAGGTTTACTCTGTGCTGCTCGCTCCTCCCTTTAGCCGAGCACTTGGAGTTCGACCCGCAGACGGTGCGGGACGGCAGCCGCTACAGCCACGTGCAGGAAGTCCAGGAGAGACTCAACTTCCTGAGGTGAGAGCGGTTCTCCCTTTCAGTGAAGTAACGGGGGTGTTCATTTAAACTACCTTTCAGTTTATCGGTGATGTCTCTTTCGGTTTGTTCCGGAGCAGGGGAGGGGCCTGGGCATTTCTTAACGTGGCGGTGTGTTGCATGCGTCCGTCCGTCCGTCCGTCCTGAGCGCCCTGTCCCCGGTTCGGTGCCGCAGGTTTCTGCTGAAGGACGGGCAGCTGTGGCTGTGCGCGCCCCAGGCCAAGCAGATCTGGAAGTGCCTGGCGGAGAACGCCGTGTTCCTGTGCGACCGGGAGGCCTGCTTCAAGTGGTACTCCAAGCTGATGGGCGACGAGCCCGACCTGGACCCCGACATCAACAAGGACTTCTTCGAGAACAACGTGCTGCAGCTGGACCCCTCGCTTCTCACCGAAAACGGGATGAAGTGCTTCGAGCGCTTCTTCAAGGCCGTCAACTGCAGGGAAGGGAAGCTGGTGGCCAAACGGAGGGCTTACATGATGGATGACCTGGAGCTGATTGGGCTCGATTATCTCTGGAGGGTAAGACGTCACTTCCCATGTCTCGGTGACTTGCTCTAAATTCCTCCTCTCACTATTTATTCATATTATATGGATTGTGTGCGGTTTCTAACTGCTTTCCCTCCCCTGAGTTCTACCGATGAATTCACACAAACAGCATTTATATGTTTTACTTTCCTCATATGGAGACAGAGGTAGGCTTATGTTCTGTCAGAAAGGCTGCTAGAAGTTCTTATTCTTATAGATTTTTTAGTGATTTTGCAAATGTGCAAGTTTGAAGGAAGGTCTTCATGATTTATATTAATACTTACAATGTTCTTGCTCCTTTTTTCCCCATGATGGCCAAGATGACGAGGTCTCTCCGTTTGGTTAATCCGGTTATGTTAGTGGTTTCAAACCAACGTCTTTGTCGGTGTGTGATGCATTAATCTCTTCATTTCCTTGAAGAGAGAAGTAATTTCATCCGCGCGTTTATATTTGTCTTGCATTTGAATGATGTTTGTTTTATAAGGAACTGTAACTAATGGGCTTAGAATAGGGGCTACTGTGTGGCCCACTTCTTCTGACCTACATATTCCTTAAGCCTTCAGTGCGTTAGTCCATTACGTAAGAAGAAGGAAAATTAGAAGCTTCCGGATACGAAATATGAGGCTCCATTTTAAGAGGGCGAAGCGATGTGAGCAATTACTAGACAGGGGTGGCAAAGGCCCGTTGCGGAAAGGGAAGGGAAGCAGCGCTTCTTTATACCAGCGGTCATCATGACTTTAATTGGGCCATTCTGCCAACTGTGTGAGGAGGAACCTGCATCGGCTGTGAAAGCCTCTAGCTAGCAGACATTAGCCACCTCCATTAATGAGTCACCTTTGGTATCTCTGCTCAGCTCAGTGTACAGAGCTTTGTTTCTCTTTGAATGAAGGATTAGGCTCACCCCTGGTACCCGGTGGGAGGGGCGTGTGGGTGGGGGGTGCCATTTTTTGAGGTGACTGAAGATGAGTCTAGGTGAATGTCTGAGATGAGCTCTGAAGTTTTTTTATGTGCATGTATTGGTTTGATTTCAATCATTTTTAGCAATAGAAATTTAGCAGTAATCTCACCGAATTGAAATTTATGTGTGCGTAGGATGAAATTCAAGTTCCCATTTTGGGAGGAGGCGGACACGTTCTTTAATCTTTATTATTGAAGCAGGCAATTGCAGGTGTCTCATGGTGTCTTTTTTGAATTGTATCACTTGTCTTTCTGTGACAGATCAGATGGTGAAAGTGCCTTTCCCTTTTTATTTGTTTGTTAAGCAGCTATCTCTGCATACCTACCCAATTTGTTCATTTGTCTCTTTTTGTGAGATAAGAGGAAATCTTTGTAGCTACAGTTACCAGTTTAATGGCCAATTTGTCCAAAGGGAACCTTGTGATGTAAAAGTTTTCCCTGGATATGACTTGATTGAAATCTCACCTGATTTATTGCAGAATTTTTAATGCCAATTTTGGGATATGCTACAAATTCTAATATTGTTTTGCCTTGGATGTATGAGTATAAAGGTATATATCACCTGTCTTGTTGCTGCTGGCCAGCCTTAATAAGTTGCATTCGTACTTGATATGCATTTCATGTTGAGCTGTGACAGCTATCACAGATTCCTGGTTTTATCATGTCTGCCTCCGAACAGGTTGTGATTCAAGGGAGTGATGACATTGCCAGCCGAGCCATAGATTTGCTGAAAGAGATTTACACAAACCTCGGACCAAAACTGCAAGTCAATCAGGTAAGCCTCCTTCCCTCCCTGCGGGAACATTGTTTTTGTTTTTCCGCCCTTGATTTCCATTTGTTTTCTACACTACGCCAAGCATCATACCTTAGCACTGAACATGGTTCTTAAAAACTAAAAACGACAAAAAGAAAAACCTTGATATGAACGTTCTTTTCCTGGAACAAATCCATTGTTTCCGTGTCACTGTACTGATTTTGCTTCGTTTGCAGGTAGAGATTCATGAAGATTTCATCCAGTCTTGCTTTGACCGGTTGAAAGCCTCCTATGACACCCTGTGCGTGTTGGACGGGGACAAAGATAGCATTAACTGTGCGAGACAAGAGGCCATCCGCATGGTGAGGGTGCTGACTGTCCTGAGGGAGTACATCAACGAGTGTGACAGTGACTACCACGAGGAGAGGACCATCCTGCCAATGTCAAGGTACCAGCGGAGCGCGGTCTGTTTATAACACACCCTTCATTTTGGGAGAATTGGGTACTTTCTGTGTTATGGCGATCTCGCGCCTCATTTGGACCCTTTGCTTGGGGTTTTCCACAGAGCGTTTCGAGGCAAGCACATCACCCTCATCGTGCGCTTCCCGAACCAAGGCCGCCAGGTGGACGACCTGGACATCTGGTCCCACACCAACGACACGATCGGGTCCGTGCGCCGCTGCATCCTGACCCGGATAAAGGCCAACAGCGCGCACACCAAGATCGAGCTCTTCATCGGGGGGGAGATCGTCGACCCGGCCGATGACCGGAAGTTGATCGGGCAACTCAATCTGAAAGACAAAACCGTAAGCTTTTGTCTTTGCCCAGGCCTGTTGTATGGGGGGAAATCTATTATGATCTGATAGCCAGTTATCCCGAATAGCGTTGGTGATGGAATAGTCTTGAACAGTTTAGACTGCTTTTGACTTTCTAACTGGCGGGCACCCATCAAAAGACCATACTGAAAAATACTGAACGTTTCACATCACAGAGCCATTGAAGTCACCCGGTGATGTTATTGGATTTATGGAGCCTTGCTCTTCTTTCACTGGTAGCTTACTCTCTCTGTATCTCTTGACCGCTTTTGACCATCAGCAACAAAGAGCGTGTTTATTTAATTTGAGGACAGTGTAGCCGCTGCTTGTGTGTAAAGGTCTTTCTCCCCCTTTCACAGCTAATCACAGCTAAGCTCACCCAGGTCAGTTCCAATATGCCTTCAAGCCCCGATAGCTCCTCGGACTCCTCCACTGGTTCCCCCGGAAACCATGGAAACCACTTCAGCGACGGACCCAATCCTGAAGTGGAGAGCTGTCTTCCGGGAGTGGTAAGGGGTTTATGGGTATTTAACGTCACGCGTTGTGCAGTTGGGTGGTTCGAACGAAAACGCCGTCCTGCCATCCTGTCCTGGTGAGATAGACGTCGGGTCTGAGGATTTCAGTGGCGTCCTTTCGTTTTGTAGATAATGTCGCTGCACCTGCGCTACATCTCCTTCCTGTGGCAAGTGGCGGACCTGGGCTGCAATCTGAACATGCCTCTACTGCGCGACGGGGCCCGGGTGCTCATGAAGCTCATGCCCCCCGGTGAGTACGCTCCTCCATTTTGACTGGAGCATTCTCTGATTTTTTGGCTCGCTCCGCAGCAAAATGTTTTTGCATGTAAAGGGGGGGAAAAAATGTAAAGGCGGCAGGTTTTCGATAGTTGATTCTGTTTGGCATTGAGGTATTGCGGTCTGCGGTGCGACTGTGTCAAAACAACACGTTTTAGCGTGGCGCGCAGACTAAACAATGCTGCCAGATTGAAAACTCGGCACTTTGGGTCCAGTGTTGTGTCCTTGAAACCTTCTGCTTTTCAGAATCAATAGGTTCGTGACTCTCAGGCTAAAAACAACTTTCTCTCTGCTGTAGAGGAAAGAGAACATGTACTTTTTTTGTATATGGTTTCAACAAAATGAATATGGGAGAGAAATGTATAAGTACATTCAAATCCCATAGACTGTGTCATGAAGAAATTGTTGGATACAGCATAAATTGAATACTTTATTTACCTTTTCAGGAATTTGATTTGCGTTTTAAGAAGAGGCTCTTGTTTACACACAGTTTGCACACTGCCACACAGACAACACAAACTTTCAGACAATAGATCTATCATATATGCATATTTGCAGTTAAACAGTCAGCTACTGGTTCTCCAAAATTTAATGCTGTTCAAACAAATGAAAAACGGTTGTAAGCCTGCACCAGTTCTTTATATCAGGAGCTGGACTAACATGGTGGGCAAGTTGTTACAGTTTTTTGTGAATTCACCCTTTTTATTTTGCCGTTCAGTTGCAAAACATAGAGCCATGGCAGCTGATTTTGATGGACTTTTGTTGCTCACAGTGGAATTAAACCCTCTTTTAAATTAACCATATGGCTACTCTAAATGCTTTTTTCTTTCTTTTTTCCCCAGATAACACTACAGTAGAAAACCTGCGAGCCATCTGCCTGGATCATGCCAAGCTTGGAGAAAACAGCCTCAGTCCTACCCTGGACTCCCGCTTCTTTGGCCCCTCCCCCTCCCAAGTGCTCTACCTGACTGAGGTTTGTCTTGTGCGGCCCTCGGCTATACCAGAATGTGACCACGCCGCCACACAAACAAGGCGTGTCACACTGAGCTTTGTGTGGAGTGACTACACTCTATGACGAGATAAGGCCTTGCTTTACAGCGCTTGTTCCTTTCAGTGTGTGTACTTGCATGTGAAGTAGTTCTCTGTTGAATGAGATGGCAGCTGACTTGAGATTGACCTGTGTTGATGTTGCCTGACCTGTGTTTTAAATTGCTCTTATGTGGCGGTTTACCTTCCTATTTGAGCCTAGAGTGAAATGACTGGGTAATCGGGTGCCAGAGATGGAGGTCAGGGGTGGCTTGAGCCCCTGTTCCTCTGACCTGTGCCCTCTTTGATGGTCGTTCGGTGTCCTTTTTCTTCTTCCTGTATTACCCATTATAACAATGGATTCCCCCGCCCCCATACGCCTGATTGGTTATTATTGTGTTGAGTCGAGTGCAGCTAGGTGCAGTGATCGTGCCTTTCTGGGGGGTATGTTTAGATATCCTGCGTTCACCCTTCTGTGCGCGCGTGTGTCTGTGTGTCTGTCTCTGTGTGTGTGTGTGTGTGTGTGTGTGTGTGTCTGTCTGTCTGTCTGTCTGTCTGTGTCTGTGCCTGTGCCTGTGCCTGTGTGTGCACGTGTGTATTTTACTCAATAAAAGCCTGGAACAGACAGATGGCAGTTCATATTTATTGCAAACAGTAGCAGAGGCATAGAACAAACATCCTGGTACTTTCCCCTAACGTTCTCTGGTGTCCTCGACATCAAGCTTGTAACTGTTAATGCCAGCAGGCAGAGGATAATACTCACCCCTGAACAATGAATGCCTTTTTCTATAGGGTAGGCAAATTGATATTCACTCAGTGTAATCTAACAGAACAAATAGCCTCTCCCTTACTTGCACTACATTTCCAAAAGTATGCAGACACCCCTTCCGATTAGTGGTTTCGGCTATTTCAGCCACTCCCTTTGCTAACAGGTGCATAAAACCATGCATGCATTGACATTGGCAGTAGAATGGGTTGTACAGAAGTGCTCAGTGACTTTCCGTGTGGCACTGTCACAGGATGTCACAGTGGCTTGCTTGCAAGATGGCTGGACAGCAACAGTTATTGAGCAATCATTTTCTCATTTGTGCTGTTAATATTTTATTGTCACTACCTCTTTAACTTTGTTCATAGGAAATTCTTGTCTGTGTGTAGCCTGTGTGTCCTGTGCTGGCTCCTGACCTGTGTTCTGTGCTCTGTGCCGGCTCCTGACCTGTGTTCTGTGCCCTGTGCCGGCTCCTGACCTGTGCTCTGTCGCAGGTGGTCTACGCCTTGCTAATGCCGGCCAGCGGCACCCTGGGAGAGGACGCCAGCGACTTCCAGTACAATTTCTTAAAGAGCGGCGGACTGCCCCTCGTACTGAGCATGCTCACCAGAAATAACTTCCTGCCCAATGCTGACATGGAGACAAGGAGGGGAGCCTACCTCAACACTCTAAAAATAGCCAAACTGCTCCTGACGGCGGTTGGCTTTGGCCACGTGAAGGCTGTGGCAGAGGCCTGCCATCCCGTCGTGGAGGGAACCAGCCCCGTGTCACCAGTAAGTGCCGGGAAAACCATTCGGCCATTTTCTCCACCTGTGCCGTTTTTACTGGCCTGTGATTTGTTGAACGTAGCGTGTGTAGTCCCCTTTCGGGTGAACACTTTTTAATACTGCGCTACAAACAAACTACTGCCTGGGGTAGGCAATAAGGACTGGCTCATGCTGACCCAAAATGAGTAGCCTGCTTACATGCACGTATAAAAGGACATGGATGCAGGCTTGTGGAGTTTAATTATGAACGACATCTTAAGTTTTGCAAGGGCATGGGTATGGCAGCATTATTTCCTCTGTTTCTAGCTGCTTATGACAGTGGAAAAATGCCAACAGAAATGTCAAGCGGTACTCTGAGTGTTTTTTATTTTTTACCTTTTATTGTATGTGTCTGGAGTGCCAACAGAATTTACCTAGCTTTACTACAGAGAACAAGGAATCAATGATGAAGCAAGACAGTTAAATTTAGTCTGTGTTTTCTTATTGTAGAGCCCTGACCCATACATTTTTTGCAGTTTCTGCTGCTGCTGTAGCTTCTGGAGTATTGCTTGGTAGTGATGATGCCACACATGCAGTATAGAGCCCTCAGCCTCAGCACTGCGTGTGCCTCTAAACCTTCCCTGTAGCACTCTTCTGGGCTTGTGAATCACACTGTGTCTCGACTTCCTCCATGTTTTTGCTAATGTCATGGGTGTATGGTGTCATGTAGCCTTGTAAGAGCCCTGCACCAGCCCATATTACTTTCCCTGGAGCAGAATTACTGGAAAAAAATGGATTATTCTGGAAGGGGTGGGAAAATGGGTTTGAAGCCGTTCGCCTTTGTCGTTTCCAGATAAACCAGGCCACGCATGACCAGGCCTTGGTTCTCCAGAATGCTCTCCAGAACATTCCCAACCCGTCGTCCGAGTGCATGTTGCGCAACGTGGCCGTCCGTCTCGCCCAGCAGATCTCCGATGAGGTCAGTGTCTCCCCTGGTGTGTGATCAGGGGTGCTGGGGTGCCCCAGAATGCACTTCAGTAGCTCTGCAGAGCTGCACAGTCTCTAGAACAGCAGCTCTCACTCTATCCCTGGTCAACCGTGTAACCAACCCTGTTCCTGGAGGTCTGCCACCCTGTAGGTTTTCACTCCAAACCTGATAAAGCACACCTCATTCAACAGCCAGAGATCTTGTTCAGCTGCTAATCTTTAGAGTCAGGTGTGCCAAATTAGGGTTGAAATGGAAAACCTACAGGATGGTAGAACTACAGGAACTGAATTGGTTTCCACATCGAATAACTGCTGTAAATGTTACTGCTTTCCTTCTCTAAAAGGTTTCCCTTGCTTGCTTTTCAGAACTTCTTCCAGGCATCTAAGTACATCCCAGATATCTGTGTGATCCGGGCGGTGCAGAAGATCGTCTGGGCGTCTGGGTGTGGCACTGTTCAGCTGGTCTTCAGCTCGAATGAGGAGATCAGCAAGATATACGAGAAGGTAGTTATCACCCTTCACCGCAGACACGGCTTTTGGAAATCCACAAGCCCGTGTCCACATGTCAGTGCTGTCCTGTGCATCACAGATGTGGTTGTGTGTACATATTGGCTTGCACAGCACCGCTCAGATTAAATCTGCAGAGAAGCTTGTGTGGCCCAGTTGGGGCGTAACGGGTTCAATGCTGTCGCGCGCAGACGAACGCGGGGAACGAGCCTGACGCGGAGGACGAGCAGGTGTGCTGCGAGGCTCTGGAGGTCATGACCCTCTGCTTCGCCCTCATCCCCACGGCCTTGGACACGCTCAGCAAAGAGAAGGCCTGGCAGACCTTCATCATCGACCTGCTGCTGCACTGCCAGAGCAAGTGAGTGCCTCAGCCTGGACATGCCCAGCCTTCGCAGATCACATCCAGCCTGGATTACTGCGTGTGGTGGTTCAGCACTGTGCGGGGATGGGGTTTGTGTTGGTTAAGATGGTGTTTGTGGTTGTTGAGATGTTTATGGTTGTTGAGATGCTGTTTATGGTTGTTGAGATGCTGTTTATGGTCGTTGGGATGGCGTTCATGTTTGTTTACATGCCGTTTGTGTTTGTTTGTTTACAGGTCTGTCCGTCAGATGGCTCAGGAGCAGTTCTTCCTCATGGCCACCAGGTGCTGCATGGGGCACAGGCCCCTCCTCTTCTTCATCACCCTGCTCTTCACAGTTTTAGGTGTAAGTATCTCAAATGATTGCAGGCTGCAAAATATTCCCTATCTTGTAAGTACCAGTGGAGCTGGATGTTACCCCTGCAGATTCTTGTATGAAGTTAAATGCATTTTACCACTCAGTGCAAGTTGATTAGTGCTCCACTTTGGTATGGGAAACATCTTTTCTTTTTCCTCCAGAGCACTGCAAAGGAGAGGGCTAAGCACGCTGGGGACTACTTCACCTTGTTAAGGCACTTACTGAACTACGCGTACAACAGCAACATCAACCTGCCCAACGCCGAGGTTCTCCTCAACAACGAGATCGATTGGCTGAAAAGAATCAGGGTAGGCCGACTCGCACTCCCTCCCATTGGTCCGCTGGGCTGTGATCTGTGGTTCCAAACAATGCCGAGCGCTGGGGAAAATGAGCTCCATGGATTTATTTAGGGGTAACATCCCATGTTTCCCTGTCAGGATGAAGTGAAAAGGACAGGAGAGACCGGGGTGGAGGAGACCATTCTGGAGGGCCACCTCGGGGTCACGAAGGAGCTGCTGGCCTTCCAGACCCCGGAGAAGAAGTACTACATCGGCTGTGAGAAGGGCGGAGCCAACCTCATCAAGGTGAGCGCACTGAGCACCAGCGTGCCGGAGCGTTTCAGGACTGGGCTCTCTGAATCGTTCTCGTGTTCGAATCCGAAGCGTGCCACAGCGCTTTTCCATGCTTGAGTGGGTACATGCCCTGAGTCCCTTCATTAAATTTCCGGCTGTATAAAATATAATATCTGCGAAGTGTTAGCTGCCCTGTGTAGGTGCATAATGTGAATAATTTAATGTCTCAGAATTACAGGCGCTGTACTGAGCCGCCCTAACTGTCCCTGTCTCCCTCTGGCTCTCTCCAGGAGCTGATCGACGACTTCATCTTCCCGGCCTCCAACGTGTACCTGCAGTACATGAAGAGCGGGGAGTTCCCGGCCGAGCAGGCCATCCCCGTCTGCAGCTCCCCCGCCACCATCAACGCCGGCTTCGAGCTGCTGGTGGCGCTGGCCGTCGGCTGCGTCAGGAACCTCAAGCAGATCGTCGACACGCTGACCGACATGTACTACTTGGGTACGCGCCGTCCGTGTGTCTGAACCTGGCAGTGTTGTGAGGCTGATTGGGTTTTGGCATGCTGTGCTGACGCTCAGTGTTATGACTCATTCAGTTTTGGAATGCTGTGCTGTGTTGGGCTGCCCTGTTGGTCAGTGCTGTGACTGGTTGGGTTTTGGAATGCTGTGCTGTGCTGTGCTGTCGGTCAGTGCTGTGACTGGTTGGGTTTTGGAATGCTGTGCTGTGCTGTCAGTCAGTGCTGTGACTGGTTGGGTTTTGGAATGCTGTGCTGTGGTGCTGTGCTGTGCTGTGCTGTGCTGTCGGTCAGTGCTGTGACTGGTTGGGTTTTGGCTTGCTGTGCTGTGATGTGTTGTGCTGTATTGTGCTGTGCTGAGCTGTCGGTCAGTGCTGTGACCTGTTGGGTTATTCTATCGCAGGTTGTGAAGCGCTTACGGAGTGGGAGTACCTGCCTCCTGTTGGCCCGCGGCCCACCAAAGGCTTTGTGGGCCTGAAGAACGCCGGGGCCACCTGCTACATGAACTCAGTCATCCAGCAGCTGTACATGATCCCGCCCATCAGGAACGGCATCCTGGCCATCGAGGGCACGGGCAGCGACGTGGACGACGACATGTCCGGAGATGAGAAGCAGGACAGCGAGGTGCGTCCAGCGCGTCAGGCCCTTTGTACTGTGGAGTGTCTGGAGTGTGTGCGCGCTCAGTGAGAACACTCCCTGCTCGGGATCCGCTGACTGGCCAATCAGCTGTCAGATAGCACAACATTTAGGCGCTGCCAAGAGTCGAGGGCTCTGATATGTGCTCCAGCAGAACAGTACTTGCACTCTGGGAGAGAAATATCAATTCTCCATTTATCAGTTGCATTTAAGATTGTACACAATTTTTACCGAGTGGCAGAATATGTTCTCTGGGGAGAGTAATTTGCGGCTTTTCACCTACAGAGCAACGTGGATCCTCGGGACGAGGTGTTCAGCTATCACCCTCAGTTCGAGGACAAGTCCTCCCTCAGCAAATCGGAGGACAGGAAGGAGTACAACATCGGGGTGCTGCGCCACCTGCAGGTCATCTTCGGGCACCTGGCCGCCTCCAGGTTGCAGTACTACGTGCCTCGCGGTTTCTGGAAGCAGTTCCGGTAAGTTCCGTCACCTCCTGCGCCATCCCTTTACGACGGGGCTGAGGGATTGGTCCCGGCAGCCTTTTTTCCAGCCTGAGTTGTATTAAAAATGGCCCCAGTGCAGTTGGGCCCCTGGTCGCCCTGGCTAAAGAGCGCTCGGGTCTCCCTGTGCAGGTTGTGGGGCGAGCCGGTGAACCTGCGGGAGCAGCACGACGCTCTGGAGTTCTTCAACTCCCTGGTGGACAGCCTGGACGAGGCGCTGAAGGCCCTGGGCCACCCCGCCATGCTCAGCAAGGTGCTGGGCGGCTCCTTCGCCGACCAGAAGATCTGCCAGGGCTGCCCTCACAGGTGGGAACGGCGGCAGGTCGCCTTGGCGAGCCGGGCTCCTGTGCTCTCAGTGCTAACGAGGTGAAACTGTGTCTTCTAGGTATGAATGTGAAGAGTCCTTCACTACGCTGAACGTAGATATCAGAAACCATCAGAACCTCCTGGACTCAATGGAGCAGTACGTGAAAGGAGACCTGCTGGAGGGCGCCAATGCCTACCACTGTGAAAAGTGTAACAAAAAGGTACGTGTGTTCAGCTGGAAAAGTTTCTTCCAAGCTCCATTACCTCTTGCCTGGCAGGAGACTCCATTTTGTGTCAGAATTGTGGGCAGCTGTGTTGTTCCAGGGATCTGAGTGTAACGGATGCCGTGTCCTGCAGGTGGACACAGTGAAACGGCTCCTCATAAAGAAGCTGCCCCCCGTGCTGGCCATCCAGCTCAAGCGCTTTGACTACGACTGGGAGAGGGAGTGCGCCATCAAGTTCAACGACTACTTCGAGTTCCCCCGCGAGCTGGACATGGAGCCGTACACGGTGGCGGGCGTGGCCAAGCTGGAGGGCGACGACGTCAGCCCGGAGAGCCAGGTGATCCAGAACGAGCCGACGGAGAGCGGCGGCGACGCCCCCGGCAGCTCCAAGTACCGGCTGGCGGGCGTGCTGGTGCACAGCGGGCAGGCCAGCGGCGGGCACTACTACTCCTACATCGTCCAGCGCAACGGCGGCGACGGCGAGAGGAACCGCTGGTACAAGTTCGACGACGGCGACGTCACCGAGTGCAAGATGGACGACGACGAGGAGATGAAGAACCAGTGCTTCGGCGGGGAGTACATGGGCGAGGTGTTCGACCACATGATGAAGCGCATGTCCTACCGGCGGCAGAAGCGCTGGTGGAACGCCTACATCCTCTTCTACGAGCGCATGGACTCCACGGACAAGGACAGCGAGCTGGTCAAGTACATCTCCGAGCTGGCCCTCACCAGCAAGCTCCACCAGATCAAAATGCCGGCGGCCATCGAGTGCAGCGTGCGCAAGCAGAACGTCCAGTTCATGCACAACCGCATGCAGTACAGCCTGGAATATTTCCAGTTTATTAAGAAACTTCTGACCTGTAACAGTGTCTATTTAAACCCCCCTCCAGGTAGGCATTCTGAAACCTGCCTGCTTTCAAACCCAGTGCTTTCCATAACATGCTATTCGTCTATTCATTTATTCTTCTGTTCATTTATTTATTTGTATATTTATTTATTTATTTATTTTTGGCTTTTGCTGCTGGTTTTTTCCATTACCCCTTTATGCTAAATCTTTGAGGTTGTGAATAGCATTATTTCATTTGTTTTATATTCTCAGTCATTTTAAATCAGATACTTTAGGCAGATGGAAAAGTCTTGCAGTATCACACAGTAGTGGATGCAGTCTCTTGGGTAAGTGGTTCTCCACCCTGACCTTGGAAGGCTGCAGTCTGCTGAACCAGTTCAGACCCTAGAAACCAGGTGAGGCGCGATAACTGTGATAAACCACTTTAATCGATGAGTTGGTGCTGAGTCAGGAGGAAATTAAGCAGGCCCTGCAGTGCTCCCGGGCCGGGGCGGAGAACCCCTGCTGTAGGGAACGGTCAGGCATGTCTAAAGAATTTAACTGGGTCAACTTGGTCGATTAATTTTCGCAGAAACGAGGTGGACCATCCTTTGCCCCTGAAGATATTGACTAAGGCATTATGCTGAACTAATTTGTTGGCTAAATGTAATTCTTCAATAGGATTTTAAGAACCCTTATTAAAAGGGCGGGGGAGGGGGGTGGGGGTTCCGAAATGGAACATCTGTTGGACGTTTCCCACGTGTGCTTGCTCTCACTCTCTGGTTAAATAGATGAAGCCAGCTGGACAGAAATGCTGTAGTTATGTCAGCTTGTATTTGTATGTGTGTAAGTATGGGGTCAGTGTCTCACATTCTGGTAGCGCTGTTCTACTTCCTCTGTTGCATTATTTTCCTACTGCAGTGTTAGAGCTGATTGGGTTAGTTCCCATTTTGGTCTTCAGGCTGGGCCTGTTCTGCCTCTCGCACTGTGGGGAGGGGAGCCGAACAGCGTCGCAGGCCGCATCTGTGCTGCTGTGAACTGCATCTCGCCCTGCACTGGAGCTTAATATGCACCAGTGCATTATTAATGAAGTCTGTCCTGCATTCCCTGCTTTTCAAAATGAACTCCTTGGTTCAGCTAAGTGTTGAAACTCTCAAGGATCTGTTGGAAAAAATATTGGGGGTGTGTGTGTGCATGTGCAAGCTTCTCAACCCTTCAGTAACAGGGTTAATAGCCCAGTCCTGGAGAAAATTATCATATTTTTGGTCTTAATAGTTAAGCCCTTGGTGCATTTTGATGGTTATGTATTGGCTAATATTGCGTTCTCATTCTCTTAAGTCTTGAGAAGGTCACTGGACTAATGGTGTCCTTCACAGAAGTACTGTGCTTTGTGTTTCTGAAATGCACTTGTTCATCTTTTAATGATCTGCACCTCAAGAAGTCACTCGTCGTTAAATTATGCCTATTTCTCCTTCAATTAGGACAAGATCATCTTTTGCCTGAAGCAGAAGAAATAGCTATGATTAGTATTCAGCTTGCTGCTAGATTCCTGTTTAGCACGGGATTCCACACAAAGAAACTGGTGCGCGGCCCTGCCAGCGACTGGTGAGTACGGCCTGCTTTCTGCTCCGCTCTTCTCACGCGGCCATTTTGTCAGAATCCGCGGGGTCTGACCGCGGGTCTCTCCCCCTCCTCTGCACCGCGTTCCTCCGCAGGTACGACGCGCTGTGCATCCTGCTTCGCCACAGCAAGAATGTACGCTACTGGTTCGCGCACAACGTCCTGTTCGCCTACGCCAACCGCTTCTCCGAGTACCTGCTGGAGTGCCCCAGCGCGGAAGTGCGGGGCGCCTTCGCCAAGCTCATCGTCTTCATCGCGCACTTCTCCCTGCAGGACGGCCCGTGCCCCTCGCCCGCCGCCTCTCCGGGGCCGTCCACTCAGGTACGCCCCCCCGACGGGCTCGCCCCGTCCTTCGCACGCCACCAGCGGGGTGTTTACCCATTGGCCACTGCGGGTTTTAATAAGAGTGTGATTGGTCGACCGTTACCCTGAGCATCTCCATTTCCAGGCAGATGCCTGACATTTACAGAATTTCAGATGCCTTGATGGGGTGGGGGGAGCCTTCCACATTCTGACAGACAGTGATGAATGATAACTTTGCAAGTTGCAATCCAAGAATGAAAACATAACAATGGCTGCTTGATGATACTTCCTCTCTGAATTCTGTGCAGTAAGACTATTCCAGTCTTTGTGCCCACTTATTTAAAGAGTTGTTGAATGATGAGTTCTATGCAAAACCTGTTTGCTGAAATGCTGCCATGTTAGGTTGAATTCTGGAAAAATTCCAAAAATGAATGTGACTCAAGTGGTGCGTGGAAGAAAAATGAATGCGCAATAAAATCAGTGTGTGATCGTGATGATTGCAGTTTCATACCACGCACGTTTAATTTATTACCTTTCAGCCAAACTTGCAAATTTGTGCAAAAAATGTTTGAATCGTTCAGTTGGGGAATTTCATGTCCCATCAGGTCTGTGGATGGCTTTGTGACTTGCTTTGATTCTTTGCTGCTACTCGCATTGTGGCAAGAAAAGCACTGGCAGAAAAAAAATGTATCATGTCTGATGATTTAGAGCCCTGTAAAGTGTCACAGATTTAAAGCTATCTGGTAAAACCTGAAATTTCAGTTTTATATGTTCAGATTGGGATGGGGAAGGAAGTGTTTTTATTTTATTTTATTTTATTTATTTTTTTATTAGGAAAGGCTGTGTTTGAAAATTGAGTGGGACTTGAAATCAGTGAGTGAAACATGGTCAGTTCAGGACATTAATTGTAACAACATTGGAAAGGTTCCCGTGGAACATCATTGCCATTTTTCAGTCCGTTAACTGAATTTCCATTCATTTCTTTAATCGACTGAAGTGAAATTGACTCCCGCCCTGGTGCTCAGTACATCCGGCCAAACATTTCCCCCAGAGTTTATTTTCCTGTCAGAGCCCCCTCAGTCCCTTACGTCTCCAGGGAGGGTTCAGTTTAGTCTTTCCGTCTTTGTAAGAGACGGCGTTTGGAGAGAGGTGCGTTTGGGGCGTGTGACTAAAGCCCTTTGCTCCTACTGTAGGCCTGTGACAATTTGAGCCTGAGTGACCACCTGCTGCGAGCCGTCCTGAACCTGCTGCGGAGGGAGGTGTCCGAACACGGCCGCCACCTGCAGCAGTACTTCAACCTCTTCGTCATGTACGCCAATCTGGGTAAGGGCCCGCCACGCGCGCCTGAACCGGGCTCCTCCCACCTCCAGCACGGCGGGGGGACCTCTGAGCCTAAGCTCCGCCTCCCTCTGCCTCCCTCTGCCTCAGGCGTGCCAGAGAAGACCCAGCTGCTGAAGCTGAGTGTCCCCGCCACCTTCATGCTGGTGGCCCTGGACGAGGGCCCCGGACCCCCAATCAAGTACCAGTACGCTGAGCTGGGCAAGCTGTACGCTGTGGTCTCTCAGCTGGTGCGCTGTTGCGATGTATCATCGCGCATGCAGTCTTCGATTAACGGTAAGCCCGGTCCTCCTGAAGCCTCCTTCGTTTTTTTAACATTCTGGGGGTTTTTTTTTTTGTTTCTCTTGCGTGCGTAAAGCACTGGTGGTGACGGTCACTGTGATAAAGCATACATGCGTCACTCCAGCACCACGTGCGTGTTCCCTATATGAGAGCTATCTGCCCGATGAAGATCCTCATCCTTGCTCAGGACCCTGTGACTGACCAATCAGCTGTCCCCGAGCACACATGCCTTGTGGGCGTGGCTTGGGGCTGAGGGCGTTTCTGACGTATGAGAGGATAGAATAGTGAACGACTGCAGAGTTAGGAACACAAGCTGCTCATCTTTGTTAGACTTTGCTGTTTGTGCCATACGCTCCGGTGGTGTGTGAAAGTGAAGCGGCTCCTCTGATTGGTCCCCCCTCCTCAGGTAATCCGCCTCTTCCGAACCCCTACGGCGACTCGAACCTGTCGCAGCCCATCATGCCCCTGCAGCAGCTGGTGGCCGAGATCCTGTTCGTGCGCACCAGCTACGTGAAGAAGATCATCGAGGACTGCAGCAACTCGGACGAGACCATCAAGCTGCTGCGCTTCAGCTGCTGGGAGAACCCGCAGTTCTCCTCCACCGTGCTGAGCGAGCTGCTCTGGCAGGTCAGGCGCTCGCCCCCTCTTTCACAGACACGCAGGGTGGGGCACAGGCCTGGGCATGACCTGCTGTAATCACAGGCTTGCCTGTGCCGGTGGCTACACGGGGTCGGGCACAGGCCTGGGTACGACCTGCTGTGATCACAGGCTTGCCTGTGCCGGTGGCTACACAGGGTCAGGCACAGGCCTGGATGTCACCTGCTGTGGTCTTGTGACAGGCAGAAATGTAAAGAAGTCAAAATGTCAGCTGATTGTGGTCTGGCTCCCCGTGCCCAGGTGGCGTACTCGTACACGTACGAGCTGAGGCCGTACCTGGACCTGCTGCTGCAGATTCTGCTCATCGAGGACTCCTGGCAGACCCACAGGTGAGCCTGGCGTTCAGAGCCTTCGCCCGTGACCCGCGTCGAGTCGACGAAACAGCTGAACCCGATTTAACTGCCCTCCTCTGTGCCAGGATCCACAACGTGCTGAAGGGCATCCCTGACGACAGAGACGGGCTGTTCGACACCATCCAGCGCTCCAAGAACCACTATCAGAAGAGGGCCTATCAGTGTATAAAGTGCATGGTGGCCCTCTTCAGCAACTGCTCAGTGGCCTACCAGATCCTGCAGGTATGGGGGAGAGCCTGAGGAGGGAATTTTGGGGGGGCTCTGTGCGTTCGGGGCGGGCACGCAGACTTGCTCACCCCCGCGCCCCGTGTCCCGCAGAGTAACGGCGACCTGAAGAGGAAGTGGACGTGGGCGGTGGAGTGGCTGGGGGACGAGCTGGAGCGCCGGCCCTACACGGGGAACCCCCAGTACACCTACAACAACTGGTCCCCGCCGGTGCAGAGCAACGAGACCTCCAACGGCTACTTCCTGGAGCGCTCGCACAGCGCCCGGATGACCCTGGCCAAGGCCTGCGAGCTCTGCCCTGAGGAGGTACTCCCACCGCTCAGCGCTAGCCGGGCTCTCCCTGCTCAGCCTTCACACTCTGCGGCGCGATCAGCTCGCGTGCCACGCTAGCGCCCCCTTCCCTCTCGGCTGAGTAACGTTAAGCCTGAGCTAGCCGAATTTAACCTACTGTAGCAATTGCCAAAGAAATTCCACTTAAGCAGTGGGTCATTGATAATTATGCAATTATGGTGTTTTTCATTTTTATTATTTTCCGGTAAGAGATTGTTTTTTTTTCCTAGTGCCCTGGCTGGCTTGCTCCAAAATTACATGACAATAGTAGAAAGTGTTTTCTTACATAAAATGCCTCTTAGGGACACTAAACGAATTGTCCATATTAACTTGATGAGATGGCATTGCTCGCTCTGTCTCTTTCTTTGTGCAAATGTGCATGCACTGTCCGTATTTGTATTTAAAAGCTGTCCATCAACCAGCATTTGAGACATTAGTTTATACAGCAGTTGTTTACATCTAGTAACCCCTATTTAATATGTTATGAGAGAGAACAGATATTACTGGCATTCTCTATGTCAATAGTCTACCTTACATGATGATTTACTCAAATGTATGGCATGAAGTGATATATGACCATATGTGTTTTAAATGTGGAACGACACAGTCGCAGACATGAACATTAAGTTTCATCTGTCGATTTAGGATAAAAAAAACATTGCAGCATTTGCTTTTTTTAGGAACACTTCCTTTTTTTGCAGTAATGAGGACCCTTCATATTACTCTAATGCGATGGTTTCAGTTTGTAGATTGTCTTTTATTTTTTGTGGTTTTATGAAAGATACAGTATTCAAACAAAGTTTAAATTGCCTTCATTTACTATAGGTAGGGCTTTGAGTTTTCGATAAATTTATTTCAATACATTTATTTCTGGCTGCTTTTAGCCCCCTTTGAAATAGATGATTATTTTCATTTATTTTAACATTGATGAATTGCTTGTGCGTCAGGCTTTTTAGAAAGCTGGTGTGTTCTGTCTTGCTTCTATATAAGTTCCTTTTATTTTATAGACTGCCTGTTTTTTTTCATTTGCTGGGTCAGCAAACAGTCAATTAAAAAAAAAAAACTGTATGAAATTCGCTGTGTTTGCAAGCTAATCGATTGGTAATCGATGGCGGACTCAAACACCTGTCAGAAAAGTATGGGGGGGAAGAAAGTACTGCACTTGCATCGTTTATTGACACTTGTTTCTATGCAATAACAACTGCCATTTCAAAAATAGTGTCACTTAACGAAGCACGAGGCGGTGTCTGAAGAAGATGCCGCGCGGAAATCGTCCTCGCCACAGCGGCTTTTGCCCGGGGAAGGGACAGGACAGCCGAAGCACACTGTAAGACTTGTGTCCCAGCAGAAAAGCCTCCACTGTTTGCCATCTCAGCATTCTCTTGGTGTTCACACAGGGCATGGTGTAGCTCTCACTAACTCTGCTCTCTCATCTGTGTGTTTAGTCGAAGCAGGGTCTGCCTTCACCCATCCCCGTCCCTGTACTCCCCCACCCCCACCCAGCCCCCCACCCCACCTCCCTAACCCCCTCCCAAACAAATTCCAATTCTGACAGCCAATGTGGAAAGTCATCGAAAACTCTAAGCCTTGGCTATAGTGTTTGAGAATATGTATTGTATTGTTATTGCATTTAGACCATGTTTCCTGGAATATTTCAGGTGTGTGGTTAGAGAACAGCTTTGATGATAGTGTGGAACAGTTAATTTCATGTCCGATGAAACTTTGGAAGGCTCAAGTGATTCCTCAGCATTTAAGACGATTTGATCCAGACCTGTGCTATAATTTGTTCAAAAGATCTGAAATAGGGTTATTCTGTTTAATTGGATTTTTGTCCCATTATCCCACACATTGAGAATGTCATCATTTTTAAGGGAAAATGGTTGAACTTTTTAATTTTTTTTATTTTTTGCACTGATCATTGTTTATACATATGGAATGATGTCTACATTTCATTAATCTGCCTATGGTTTGGTACAGGTTAAAACATTTTCATAAGTCATTACGCCTTTTTTCATTTTGACCTGATGTATGAGCCCATTGTGGCTGCCTGGACATTGTGATGACACTGGTGGCCTTAGCATCCCCATATGCTGCAGTCCACCTCTAACACTGTACTGCAAAGGGGCCACAGAGCCTAGCCCAAGCCTGCATGTTTTCCTACATATTTACCACCATCTACACTCTCAGTTGGTCTTATCCCCTTAACGTGTTATCTCAGAATGTTGTTTTCCATTTTGGCTCCGTCCCGTTTATGTGTTTGTATCATGTGGTGATCTTGATGTGATGGACAGCATTTGTCTTGTTGGAATTTTATGTACTTTCCTCACTATCTTGGTAAAAGTCACATGCATGTCACATTGACCTAATCAATTGTATATTGGACAGTTCGATCAAAGTGCGCGAGCGCTGTGCGTGTGCGTGCGTGCGTGCGTGTGTGCGCGCCCCCACTTGCTGGTCATAATATGTATTGCCGGCATCTCTCTCAAAAATGATATTCACTCAGTCCTTTTTTTTTTTGAACATCTTTGCAATGTTTTGCCTTTTCTCTTCATGAGATTGATATGCTGTTTGGGTGACTTATTTGACGAGATCAGTTTAAGAACAGCATCCTCATATGGAAAGTTGTGTAGCGCAAACTCAGACGAGCCGAATATATAATAAGTTCCACAACACAGTGGTGGATTAGGAGGCCAATGTGTTCTGTTTGTGTCCCAGGAGCCTGATGAGCAGGAAGCTCCTGATGAGCATGAGTCCTCCCCACCTGAAGACACCACCCTCTATCCCCACCCCCCGGCAACACAGTTTCCGCAGGTAACCACCAAGTTTCAGACCCTGTATGAGGAGGCATATAACATTATATATATTATATGTATTATACATTACAGAGCAGGGAATCAAGTGTTTTGAAATCCTGATGCTGTAACATTGGTAAAGGAAAAGGCCAGTTTTGAGTCCCGTGTGCAGTTTTGAGTCCTGTGTGAGAGTCACGTGTGCAGTATTGAGCCCCTTGTGCAGTTCTGAGCTCCTCGTGCTGTTCTGAGTCCTGCATCTTGCTGATCGCTGCGCTTCTGTTGTGCAGAATAACCACCCGCACGGCCAGCCGTACACGGGCCCGGCAGCACAACACATGAACAACCCCCAGCGCCCCGGCCAACGAGCACAAGAGAACTGGGAGGGCACTGAGGAGGTGGCCCCCGCCCAGACGAAGGAGTAGCGCAGGCTGCCCCGTGCCCCGCTCGGCCCTCCTCTGAGACGCCCCACTGAGACACTTACCCAAGTGCAAGACCTGGCCTTACAGCTCCACGCCTCTCTGGGGCCTCTTCGGGGCCTTTCGGGGGCCTCCCCGGGGCCTCCCTGGGGCTTCCCTGGGGCCTCCCTGGGGCCTCCCTGGGGCCTCTCTGGGGCCTCCCTGTCCATAGTTCCACTTTGTATTTAACCTGGAGTGGAGAGTCTATTCACTGTCTGCCCTGCAGAGTTATTGCTGTCCAAACGATATAACCCACCTGCAGTGGATCTAGTGTTGTAGTGAAGCAGGCCTGATGCTCGTGTGTAAATGGCGAAGGTGTACATAGTAAGTTACTGTCTCACTGTTTTCTTCCCTCGGCTGGACTGCTCGTCCGCTGTGTGGAAAGACTTGCTGAGTTTCTGAAAACAAAAGTATGGGGGGTTAAAAAAAAATGAATATTTAAGAAAAGACAAAAAAAAACCTTTTTTGCTTTATGGTCTGTGCGCAGCCGTGAGGTTTGGTGTGCCTGTGGGCAGTTTGGGTTTGTTCAGTTCTTGGAGGGCAAGCGCATTCCCCATGTCAAGCACTCGAACCACGAGCCATGCCAAAATCAACTCTCCAGCTGGAGTTGTTTTTTTGCGTGGTGGGTATGTTGGAGATTGCTGGGTTAATGTTATGACATTTGATTGATGTGGAAAATGATGTTACATCGTTCTAGACCTCTCATTGCCTTTCTCGTTCTGGTATTAATTGAGTCCTTTTGAAGCTGTAGTTCATATGCTGTAACATTTAGCATGGCTTCACACCAGACTAGTGTAGCCCAGATATATGATCATAACATAACCACAGCTGTGGTGTCCAATTCACAATTCTTTTCCGAGCAGCCCTTTTTTTTGACGGGGGGAGGGCGTTAGATTTTCTTTTATTTATTTTTTTCCACACTTTCATTCTTACACAGCAGTTGCGACATTAGGACCCAACATAACACAAGCGGCTTCTCAGTTGTGCGCATATTCCTGGTATTGGACGCTCTGGCAGTCTGTTTTGGTGGGACAGTAAAACAGTTTTCCCTGATGAGACTTTCGGAGAGTGACAGGTATATATGCAACACTCTGCTATGCGCAGATGCCTGGGGCATAGCAGACTGTACTCCGCGTGCTTGCGTTCCGCTTTTGCTAGATCAGTCGCTAGACGAGCGCCTAATCACCCGTTACTGCGTAGTACTGGAGGGGAGCGGTCTCTTCACACAGGGCAGGCATGGTCTTAGAACTCTTCATTCTGGGGGATTAGAAAAAATATGAAGCAGGGTTGTATCATAAAATAACTGCTGGTTAGTCATGTTGCAACTGTTAAAGGTCTTGCTAAGTACGGCATCGTTCTTTAGGATTTAAAGGAAAATGGGTAAATACTGTATTTAATTGGTAACTTGAATGTGTGGTTTCCCCCCCCCCCCCTCCTCTCCTGGAATTTTGTCAGAAATACCAAATACCCCCTGCAAAATATAAGAATCAGCCCACCATATTATATTTAAATATCTTGCCGTTTTATTTTATAGAAATTATTTTGCTGAATTTCTCAAAGTAGAATTTGATTTAAGAGGAACATTTTTGTCCTTGGTGTTATTTTTAAAGAGGATATTGACTGTACAGAGTTCTGCACCCTCTTTTGGCCACGGTGTGACGTTGAATTCTGGAGCTCCGGTCGCAATGGGGACTTTCACTTTGTGGGGTTATTTTGTGCACAGAAATATAACGTAAAAACGACCATTTGCGCCCCTTAGCAAGAATAAAGAAAATGGAATCTTCACACTGTAACTGTCTCATATTTTATTTATGGTACATTGTAAATACTTTGTGCACGTAAAGAAACAAAATAACATAACGGATTATCGAAAAAAACGAGCAGCAAATCCATGGAAAGAGGAGACTTGCCCAGTGTGCTGAAGATATCATTTGAAAAAAACCCATGGATTTGCCAAGGATTAGCCGGAAAAGTATGCCAAACTAAAAACCAGTGGCCTATATAGACGTGGGTTTTCCCCCACAGTGATGTGGAAGCCTGAGGATTCTGCTGCCCGGAGCAAAGCATTCTGGGAGAAGAGGAGGGTGAGCTGGAGCTACAGCGGGGAGAGGTGCGCTGCAGCCATCCAAGAGCCCAAGGGGTGTGTAGCTTCAGCGTCCATGGCTTTGTACAGAGACTGTTCCCCCGCTCCCTACCCACAATGCACTGCAGGCTGTTTTCCTCACATTCTTCCTTCAGGGGACAAAAATGCTTCATTGTTTTAGCCTGTAAGGTCTTACCATTTTTCCTTTCATTTTTACTTTTTCTTTTGGTTGGTTGTTTTTTTTTTTTTTTTTGTAAGTGTTAATTGGATCAGATGATTGCCTTCAGACTTTTTTGTTTGTTTTAAATATTCTACAGCTTTTTTTTGTGAAAAATGCATGGATGATAAAAATCCCTTGATCTGCCTTAGAGCACTGTACAAACCCAGCACACTGTAAAATTATACTTTAAAAATGAAAATAAATAGTATTTGAATTATTCCTTGCGGTATGCTCTTCCACTGCTTCCCCTGCCTGTCTCCGTGCCTCGTCTCTTCCTCTGGCCGGCCCGCAGGTTCAGATGCCCTGGATACCTTTTCTGAGCAGCAGATTTACAAACGATTTACTCTCTCAACGGACAAGACGAGCTGAACTACAGGTCATGCCACACGTGTGCACGGCGTGTGCATGCATGCGTGTAGTGTGTGTGCTTCATGTGCACACATGCATGTTTATGTCTGCATTGCAAACAAATTTGTTCTGACCCATTAATACACTCAATTATACTATACACACAAGTCAATACATTTTTCCAAGTTCACATTTGTGTACATGAATGCTGTGCTGCTCGGTTATCTGGGCTATGCATAATTGTGTGGATATCAGTCATTGCAAAGATGGCATTTTTGCCCCTGATTTTTTCTTATCTGTGGATTAAGGTTGCATTCACAGTATTGTGATAGCTGAAGCTTTAAATTGAATGAACTTCATTCAGTAGCTAAAGCAGCTGTTTAGCAAGAATTCAAGATCCTCAGGGGTGAGAAACTGGCGGAGAGGAACTAAAATACGCTGCTGCATAATTGCATATCTACGTACGGTAGATATGCAATTATATTAAAGATATGTAATATGGAAATATCAGAAATCTAATTTAAAACTTGAGACCAATGTTCTGCACACTTTATTAGCACTGGAGTGTTTATGTTCTTGTCAAAACATTGACCAATGTTATCTGATTAATGGATTAACTTCATAGAAATGTTATTTGATGCACATGATAATTTGTGTATGTACATGACTGTGTACGCATTGCAACAAATGAAATTATGCAGGATCTGATCATATCGTTTCGATTGGAACGTTGCTTCTCTTCGCGCAACATCGACCCCTGCTGGACAACGGGCACTTGCAAGCCTCCTTCTGGAGCTGAATATGTATTCCTCATAATTGCAGTGTAATGGGCAGAGGCAGACGTCACATGCTTCAGATGAGAGCACATGCTTGTCTGCACGGAAAAAAAGGCCATTGGGCATTTATCTTGAAATGTAAGGTGGGAAAAATCAATATAATTTTTTTTTTTTTTAATGCACCGTTTCACAGGCTTACTGTTAAAGGAACCAAGAGCTCTATTTAAATCATTTTCTGTTGAACCAAAAATAGTCCTTTGCAATGCCTTAATTCCACTACTGCCTGAACACCCACAGACGTCTGCTGAACTGCTGTGGGTGTTCAGGGTGGCCTGGCTGCTCTGGAGAATGAGAAATGCCAGCCGCTGCATATTGGCCATGTGTGCAGACTGGTAATTAAAGACGAGTGTGTTCGGGTTATAAGTGCTTGAGTGGGCAAAGCCTCTAGGGACTACTTGGTTGGGCTTCAGACGCACGCTTAGGCAAACTGAACTTGGTTATTCCGCGCAATACATGTTACTGTCCAGCTCCCTACAGACGTCTGAGATGCAGCATGTGAAGTGCAAGATTACACACTTCCATGTACATGTTTTTTGTGGTTTTGTAATGCAAAACAAACAATATGGTCACTAGGGGGCGCTCTCAATTAAAAAAGCGGTCCCTTTAAACATTTAAACATTAAAATCATTAAAGTCTACTCTTGCTCTTGGTCCACTGTGGCTGCCGAGTCTGTAAAACTATCCCCCGGTTTCTTACCATTCCATGAAAAGACCAATGGAATGGTCAGAAACTATAGTCTGGGAAGTAATCAGGATAATTCCGGATCAGTCTGTAAGGTGCCATTTTGAGTGTTTTTGGGCTCTCTTAATTCCACTGCCTGCGCACTGGTGGGCTCATAAACGCTGCGCACTGTGAACGACAGCTGGACAGGCAGCACAGCAGGACATGGGACAACCAAGCTGCAAGGACCAGGTTCACAAGCCCATTTACCGGGGTGAAACAAACTATCAAACAGATTACCTTCTTGGATGACCGAGCCATGAATTTACCAGATGAAGGGGTCAAAAGCACAGGCGGATTACCCTCTTGGAAGACCAGGCCATGGACATACCAGGTGAAGGGGTCAAAAGGACTAGACAAGACTGGACACTGACAGGGACGTAAACCACCCAGCAACATATAGACAGTGCAACAGCACCTCCATGTGGCATCCCTGGGTCAGGTCACCAAGACAGATGACCCCAGGAAATAGCATGAACTGTAATTCTGAAATAAATAGATTATACATGTTTGCTTAATAATTGGGGATAATAGAACCACTGCAACATATAGACAGTGCAACAGCACCTCCATGTGGCATCCCTGGGTCAGGTCACCTCAAGACATGACCCAAGGAAAGAGCATGGACTGTAATACTGAAATAAGTAGATTATAAATGTTAGCCTAATAATTGGGGATAATATAATTAATGTGGGGAGAGGAATTGAAGAAATGTTAAAGTGGGGCCAACTATATACATATACTGGCGATGCATTTTCCCTCCCTGCTCTTTTGCAGCTTCAGGAATACCTAGAACCCCTTATAAAACCCAAGGGGTTCAGTGTGTATGTTCTTAGGTGTAATGGTGCCCCCGGCACTATGGCATGTATACTTGAGTCTCGGAGTCAGCCCCCGCACCTCAGGTACAAGTCCCAACACCTGTGTGATTCTCAAGTGAAATCCAAGTCCCAAGACCACTGAGCACTGAGACGACTGACAAATCCCAAGACCTCTCTGTTTCTTGTAAGCTATATCAAAGTCCACACCTGGCGCCAGCACCCCTCTAACTTTGTCTCAGAGGTGCTGGTGCCAGGTGTGGACTTTGAGATGCGGGTATGTTGCCCAGCACCAGAACATACACATCAAGTTATCGCTTCTCATGTTTCAATCGCACCTTTCCTTGCTTATACTAACAAAATGTCCTCAAAATTCTGGTTACAGGTTTTGAAAACACAAACTTGTTTTTTCTTTCCTGCGACAAAATCAAAATTCTTACAAGTCCATCTCAATGAAATCAGCACTTAATGCTGCACAACATAGCTGACAACGAGCACGTTAACTACATATCGACTTCAACGTTTGAATATTTAAAGCTTTAGATAACATGGTTTAAAAATGGTTTGTGCCATTAAAATTGTCCGTGGAATGCAAAAATAATTTTTCCATTGCGTTATTAAACTACAAACATTTTGCCTTATAAAAATAATTACACTTCGCTTTACCTGCAAAACATTATAGTCCACGGAACTCAATGGAGCAAGGACTCCGAAATTGCCATACAATTTACAACAACAAAAAAATCGTCCAGCAAATATTTTTCAACGAACCAACGACAGGATTTACCCTCATCCGACATGATTTTCGAGAGCAAAGACAGTAGCACCGTGGCGTAAACATAATGTTGATTGGCTGAGCGTAGTCATGCATGATAAATCCTGTGTGTTTCGGTAGAATGTTGGTAGTTACGCAAAGACCAATCACGCACGTCTAACGCAAATGAACATTGATTAATCGGATATTTATCAAAGTTTTTTTTCCCAAACCGCACTGTAGAACATTAAGGTTATATTTCCCAAAAGTGTTTAATATTTTAATCTCACGATTCAGCAGAATTTTATATAAGATTTTTTTGGGTAGAGCTTTAAGCTGGCAGTATACTCAGTAAGAAGAAAGAACTTCGCGTCCTACTTGTTCTGCGGCGGTTTCACCTTCCCTCTGGGGCAAACACACAAACAAAACAGTGACGTGGTTGTTCTCGTAAATGATTCATCGGAAAAGGCTCCTTTTCCGTATCAGCATGTTTGACGTCATTTGATGTGAAAAGGATTTACGCAACATTGCTATTGACCAGCAGGTGTCAGCAAATAAATTCCCTGAGTAAAGAAGCATGCATTATATCCACTTATCTCTTATGAAACTTTGCACATACAGTATATTTAAATAAAATGTAAAATATTGCTCATTCGTCCATTAAAGACGTTACAGTGTGATAGTGTAATGCTACTACTGTAATGCTATATCATGAATGTTCTGGTTTTGTCTAGAGTGCTGAAAAAAATGCACTCTGGGTCTGATGGGCTTATAACCGATGTCTCTTAACAGGCAGCTTATCCTGTGAAAGCACTGTTCCAGTGGATAGGCCCAAAGATCTGATATACTTAGCCTACTTCTTTTCATGTTGATAAAAACATCCTATTTCTGCAGACATACTAAGACATTTCCTCATAGGCAAGATGTCAATACAATAATACATTAAGCCACGGCTCTGTGTGTTAGCACTGTAAAATAATAATTTTAAGCAATTGACAATTTAAAGTAATGTGTTTAATGTAAATAAACTCTACAGTGTTCATTTTAACACCATGTCTGTGTTTCATTATGTGCTTACCTACTAAAGACCAAATTTAGCCTGGTCTCCAAGCACATCCCCTTGAGATGACAGGGTAAGGACCTGAGACTTGTTCACTAGAGATATTCAGTAGCAGTTATTTTCTTTACACGGTTCTCTCTCAGACTTCATGAGCTTGTGTGTGAGAGGCACTAGCATCCTGTTGCTTTTAATCAAAATAATATATGGAAGATAGTCATGTTAGTCATGTAAGTCCTCCTCTGGAGTTGCAAATCCACCAGTGCTGTAATTCAGAACAACAACAAAACATATCTGGGGCTGTTGGCATAATTCACAGAGACTACTGTGCTGCAGCTGGCACTGTTTGCCCCTTGTCTGTTGACCACTGTGATGACATTCCAAACAGTAACAGCGGAGTGACAGAGAAGCAGAGAATTTCACCCTCTCCCCTCTGTTCTCCCTAGCAAACCTGGCATCCACCAGCAACATTCACTTCAAAGCCAATTATCTCAGCTTCTCTTGATCCCTCTCACATATGCCCAGGTTGCCTTTGAGAATCCACAGGCTGTATGCATGGTTTTTTTAATTTTTCAAGGTCTACTGTAACTGCATGTATAATGTCTCCCAGTGTCTGCACAGTGAGGTCCCACTTAGGAAACTCATAAAAGCAGGTGCAGTATAAGTTGCCTGAGCTGTGTGAACGCTCTCCAATCTGAATCACAATAAAAACTTGTTTCAAACACACACCTGATTTCATATTTTCACAGAGAAATCCCACATGTCTGAAGCAGGCAAGCCAGAACATAAATTCAGAAGTCCTCTTGAACTACACATTGTGTATATGCATGTGTTTCACCAAAATCTAATCATTGGCAAGCCAGAATATTTATTTGGGCAAAGCCAACATCATTTTTTTTTTTTAAATTGAGATTATCTCTTCCGTTGTTTTTAGAAATTCACTTGTGTGCTTTTTTCCCCCCTGTTGTCAGAAAGTATAACCTAATGCCCTAACCCCACTTGTGTATGGGAGATAACAAACAGAATTTGTTATTCTCGCTTGGTATTCCCAACCCCCTACACCAGGTGAACAGACACCTCTCTCAAGGGCTTTCAACCCAGGCGTAGGACCTTCACCACAGAGCAATGAGGAGCTTTATTTTGCGCTGTGTGTGTGTGTGTGTGTGTGTGATACTGAAGGTCAGAACATGAATTAATACCTCTGTTAAACGTCAGGACCTGGAAGATTATTATTTATTGTGCTTTTATAACATCAAGGAAACACCTTAAAAGCACAAAACAGTCTAACTGTTGTAAAGACAACAAAACGAATGCCTAACGGCTTGGACAATTATATACAGAATCCATATCCAGGTAACTTCAATGAAAAGGACCTAAGGAACGAGGACAGCTAGAAAATACTTTCTAAAAATTTTTTTTTTTACTATTTAGTATATTCAATGGACAAACTCTAGGAATGGTAACGGAGACGTTGAATTATTGTCTTGTCCTGCTCGTTAAATGTACTTAACAGCTCAAAAGATCTGTGAGCTCAACTTGCCATCATTCTTCAGGTTAGCATAGGCAAGGAGCCTAGCCCAAGGCTTGTCTTAGCCCAGCAGAAAAACATTGGAACAGGAAAACAGCAACACATTTAAGTGGAATCATCTCATTTTATAGCTTCTCTTACGTAAATTAGAAAATAAAATTGCAACAAAAAAAGTCAGGCCAACACAATTTATTATCTAGCACAGCACTCCGATTTACTTGTTTCCTACAATCTGCGACAGCTTCCACGCATTTGCTTCCGCCAAAACATCGCGATGTTTTGTATTTCCGTTTCAGGGTTTGTTCGGTCAATAAAATCTCGCGATAGCTGTTTCACTTGTATTCCAGCACGAACCAGAGGAAGGTGCCGGTTAGAAGCTCGGGCTGAGTTCAGAAACTGAACGAAAACAAGGACACATTTATACACATAACTGTTTGTATAAACTATTTTATATTACGTATATATCAGAGAACTCGAGGGAAAAAAAACAACGAAGGACATAACCAGTATAGCTTTCTCAGAAGAAATAAATCCTCATTATTCTTTAGTTATGAGTCATGTGGCCGTCGAAACTGCACACGGTCTAGATCAGCAGGTGAGTATCGACTACTTCTGTGCTGTAACTGTCTAGCTACGTGGCTTAGAAGTGTAACTTGGACATATTCAATTTTAGAGAAAATACGTTATTGATTGATATCAGGCTGGTTGTGTACACTGCTCGCTGGCTAATACAGTGTTAAGTATCGCTGTGTGCTTTCGGCTCTGGCTGGTTAAAATGGTGGTTGTGGTTGTAGGAGTCAGCATCGTCACAATGGCGGCTATTGTCTCCAAAACCAGCACACTCTGTTCAACGTTAGCTGCATCTTCTTTGGTTATTATGTTTTCTCAGAAGTGACGGACAACGAATGTTATGCGAGATCTGTATTGAGAGATGACATTCTGTGCTTTAAAGTGGCGAACGGTAATGGTAACTAGCTGTCGATAGTTGCCTAACGTTAGGACGTCTCGCTAACTATGTCAGTGTTCGAGTTATTTTTCAGATCCCGGTTGTTTCATGCGTATCAACTTGTATAGCCAACGTATTTCAGCATGAACTAACACTAGCTGGTTATCAAAGTGACGTTAAGGCAAATTACAGCTTTAATAGGTAGCTCACTATCTTGGTAATTTTTCTCAAATCTAGACTAATCGACAGTTGACTAGCAACTGCTTCCACGATAATGCTACCGTCTAAACGGCGATAAGGTTTTTTTTTTTTTTAATTTTTTTAAAAAATTTAATTCCGGTCAACTTCTTACCTTTTCCCTTCTCATATCTGATTTAGTGATCCACTATTCTGTTAACTATATAGCTGTATAATTATATAACGATAATATTGACTGTGAGACCAACGTTACTTAACTTTATCCTTAAACATGCTCCCAGAGCCTGCATCAGCAGCTTAATAAAGTAACTTTTCTCTTGGGTAACCTATGAGAGTTAGCCTGCCTAACCCTATAAAGTTAACATTGACCAGTTTTATCTGTTAATGGATATGTCCGTTTATGGCACGTTGTCCAGCGTGGCTTTTTTAGCAACATGGCTAATGGAACGGCCATGACGTAACCGCTAGCTAGTTAGCTTTTAGCGCTACAAAAATGGCTTCTTGCGTATGTCTAACGTGAGCTATTTGACGTCGTCACTAATGGTGGAAAATAAAAAATAAAAATGCTTACTCGACAGATTATATCCATGCCGTGGTGCCACTTTTATATAAGGCCTTTGCCATCGCCTTACTATCCCATGTCATTTTTACTTGTCATGTTTTGTCGAACTCTTTGGCTTGTTCCCTAACTAACGTGGCACGTAGGTTTGAAGAATATCGCCGCAGTTCCGCTTGCTACCAGACCGGAGAGAGCGTTTCACTGTTCTAAACGGGAAACGCGTGACCCGGTGTCGATCTCGCTCTCTGCCTTTGGGTGCAAGCGACAGACTGGCACTCTAATCCAAGCCCTTTAATGCAATTAAACACTGAAGAGCCCGTGCTGGCCGAGTATGGCTCCAGATTTTCACAAATGTTCACGTGGGCGCCACCGGATGGAAATAAAAGGTTGCATGAAATTGTGCAATGACCGTAGTTATTCGGAGTACAAAGAGAGTATAAAGAGTTCAAGGCTCACTTTTCCAACCTCACTATATTCCCCTGACCATAGGTCACTGTGGTACAGCGTGTGGGAATGGGAACTGTATGAGGAACAACATAAATGTTATTGCCTCCTGAGTGACAGTCTGATCAGTTAGATTTGTAAAAATGGGTGATATGACATGACATTCCTCTTTTATTTCAGCTTGCTGGCCTAGACTTGAACTCTGTGGGTGACGTGCAGGGTGGAGGTGGCACTGGCAGTAAGTATCTTTGTTCCGATTACCAGTTACTTCAGCCATAGATTTTAGTCTCTGGTGGGAACTGGACTTGCAAATTGTAAGTTGCAGGTTCAATTCCCTGGTTAGAGAACTGCTGTTATACCCTTGAGCAGGGTACTTAACTTGAATTGATTCAATGAATGTCCATCTGTATATGTGGGCACCTCGTTAAAAACTCTGAAGTTTCTCTGGATATGAGTGTCTGCTATAAATGCTAGTCATATAAATGTGCAGTCCATTTGGTTGATATTGAATGCATCACAGTGGCTGTACTCCACAATGGGTTTATTCCTAGATGGAGTGTAATTTGTGCTTCTGTGTACATCAGTTTGTTTATTTATTTAAATCCTCTAATATAAATTTGATACAAGAAATTTACAGTCTACTTTCCATGTTCAATATTATTTGTGAGTTATGTGCACTTCAATAGCCAGTGGCAATGAGAATGCATCTGAATGCTGAGACAATCATTCCTGTTACTTACAAATGTCTTTCTACCTTTAGGACGTTACATTCCACCTCATTTAAGGAACAAAGAAGCTTCTAAAAATGGTAAGGGGTAACAGTGGTGAAAAGCGTTGTTTTCACATAGGAATTTAATTGTAAGCAGTTAAATGGCACAGTTGCTATGCAATATGCATTGTATGTGGTAGATATTAATTAAATGCATTTCATTTGCATCTTAGTGTTTGACACCGCCTTTAAAAATTTAAAAGAATCGGGAGTTAGATTTTGGAAATGAAACAAAGGATTGTCTGTGGTTGGATTACTTTCAACCAGAGTTTAATCAGTCTTAGATGTATTCAGTATTACTCAGTCTGTGTTTTTAATCGCCAGTGTCATATGACATTGTGATGGATAAACTAGATTGTGTTTTGTCCTGTCTTGAAAATTGGTATTAAAGGGAAACAATAATATTTTTTTTTTTAGATTGATTCATTTTGTTAGTTCCCTTACACAAGCAAATAACTAGTTATAGATACCTTTCACCTTTAGTAATTTGTCATTGCTTTACCCAGTGATATGAAATTAGTTTTATGTATTTGTCACTGTTCTATCTATTAAGAACATGTGTCTCAACCAACTAATCTTCTGTAAACTGCTTGGTGTGAATAGGGCTTTATGAACTATTGAACAGGATGAAAGAATTTTAACTCTTTGAACTTGCGGAGGACTGTACATCTTAGCATTGATATGTTACAATGGGCACTTAATTCCTTCTTTTTCGGTTGATTTATAAAAACCGCAAGATTTTCATTTTTAGGTATAATGTAGCAAGTGGTGCATTGAGTTGTGTAAATGTTTGAGGACAGCACATTTTTACAGCAGTCGTGGTGATGGTTGCATCATTTCAATGAACAAGCTACAGCTGTTGTAACCCTAACGATGGGTGGGCATATGGCTTGTGCCAACAGATAGTTGGCCATGTAGAAAATGGCTGTCATAAGGTGAATGTAATCTGATTCACAAGCATTAACTGAGCTGTTGTGTGCAAAGTTATCTGACCATTTTGACTTGGGACTAGTGATTTTACTTGCATACCTGCAGAACGTTTTTCTAATGGGGTATAGCGTTAATGGGGGAAAATTGCCTTCTAAATTCATAGAACATAGTTAAGGTTTATTCAACGTGGTCATTTTTCACTGCCTTTTGAGAGACTGTGGGGTGTACATGAGGTGTTGGCTCAGTACTGTTGTAAAGGTCCAGCACCTAGGCCTGTGAACTAAGAATTTGTTGATTGTAGACAGACGGCATGTTTGTACAGTTACTTTGACCGTAGTAAAAGCTGTACAACTGAACAAATGCATGTATTGGTGTAGCTGCTGGTTACAGATTGGCGTCTTGGAGTATTCAAATAAAATAATTTTTTCAAGTCAAACATAGTGCTTACATGCACAGTTGCGCATTCCACACTGTCTTCTAAGCCTCAAACTGAATCTGGCTCCATACCCAAAATTGCCATGCTGCTCACTAGTGCTTCTCTTAGTGAAAAGGGGCATCTCTTGTTAAGAGCAGCTTATTTTGATGGACCGGTTCCCCTGGACAGAATATTGTTGAGAAGCATTGTGCAATTATGTGTCCAGTGTGTGCATAATAACAGTTTAATGATTTAATCAGTCAGTACATGCTGTTTATTAATCAGTATATCTATAAAAGAAATTAATGCAATTAAGCTCTTAACTTGGTTTTAAAGCTGTGAAATTATCACATCTTCATTTCTGAAGTGTACTTTTTCTTTGTGCAAACAGCACTTTCTCCGGAGGAGATTCAGTCTAGGGTTGTAGTTGAATCTTAACACAAAAAGAAACTCTGTTCAGGTACCTTGTTTGCATTAGCCAATGAGGTGCCGTTCTTGGCGTCTGAGATTCCGTCAGAATGCCTGTGCATGTAACTACTTGTAACTGCTTGAGATGCGTAATCTCAAGTTGCTACAAAGGGAAGAGGGGGGTCATGTTGGACTACATTTATAAAGCCTTCTGTAACCGATTCATTTCTTACAGTTGAGGCATTGAACAGTGCCTCTCGCTGTCATAGCAACGGTACATGAGTTGTTCGGAGCAGTGATCAAAGGCAGTGATAATTTCTCTCTAATTGCTGGAAATCTGAAAGGGTAACCCTCAAACTCATCCTGTTTTTGGGTATGCCTGGCTTCCCACAACCTAAGTATTATTTGGATGTCAGGAGCTGTTGCTTTTCTTTGGTGTGAATTTCTCTTTTGGATAGACCAGTGCAGTAATCACACAAGCAGTCTTAAATTTATCCTTTTTTAAAAAATCTTTCCAGGTGACATGTATTCATCATGAAATCGTGAAGCTGTGGTCTTCCCCATAATTTTCTTGACTTTATTTTCATTTTTTTTCGCAACAGGAAGTGCTTTTGCCTCTGGTAGACAGAGCGGTTATTCAGTGGCACCGATGCAGAGCTGTAAGTTTGTGTTCTGACAGCTTTTTGCCCTGGAAAGCACTGCAGCATGATGTGCCAAGCACACGCCATTATTGCCAATGCGCAGTCGCCAAATCAGAGAACTCATTCTTAAAATGTGTTTTTAATATCGATCACACTGTAGCGCTGCTTATTCTCATCTCGTGCAAATGTTTATTGGACTGGGGGGTGGAGAGGAGAGATTTAACGCCTAAACATCTGCAACTTGATATCTGGGAAGTTGTGCTGACAGGTAATGTTGAGGAAAATGGAGGTTTGGTCACATGCTCAATGCAGACTACATACCATATCGGTACCTTTTGTAGGTGCTCGTGTTTCAATTGCTTGTTTCTCTGTTTGTCTGGGCCTTGTTTGGCTTTTAGGAAGACTTGATCTCAACTCGGGCTGTGTTTTTGGGCTGACCGTTGGGGTGTAGTGGTTTGTTAATGTGTCCGGTTCTATTTGGTTCACAGTTACTTAGCCACAGTTCTGTTCCTACCTCTTCTGGTTTCAGTAAATAAGAACACTTGCTGTATTCTGGATTTCTTTTTTGTGTTCCCCCCCCCCCCCCCCCCAAAAATCTATATCTGCTAAACATAGAAAATGAAGATCATTAATGTTCAGGAGTAGTCTGCAGTTGGACAACCCGAAGCCCAGCCTGTGTGCCTCTTGATGAAACTGCGTGTTCAACGTTGCATGGCTCGCCACAGCTTTTTATTTATGGAAGCTCGCAGCTGAGCTGTGATGGGTAACATCTGTGGTGGTGACAAGCAGTCGCCGCTAACGTTAGCCAGCTGACAGCTTACAGCTTGTATTTTTACATTTATTTTTGGTATGTTGTATTAGATGTAGCTTAGTTAACAGCTTTCTCAAAATGCAAGCTTTGCTTCTTGGTTTTTTTTGATGTGATTGAGCAATAGGTTGAACGCAAAATGAGGCCCAGAGAGCCTTGTTTAATTCTGTAGCCTAAAAACTATTGTAAAAAGAAAGCCCACCCTGTCAATGTGGGCTTCGCGACTCCTTAACGCAGCCCAGGTTGTGGATCTTTTACCGTCAGCCGCGTTGATAATTTCAGTCGTCGCTGACGCTACTGAGCAAAGCTGGCTTTGGGTTTTCCTCTGATTTGAGTGAACGGCAGCTGTTTTCACCTGATGCCTTTTCTCTTGTGTTTTCCCCCCCACATGCAATAAAATATTCCTAAAGTCTCTCCTAAACAGTACCCTCAAGCGTGGCGTCCCGAGCGCAGCCACAGGCGCAGATCTAACTGTGCGAACGGATGGGATGACTTTAGGACCGGTAACTATCGGGAGAGCCAATTTTAGCATTTTTCTGTTTAAAAAAAAAAAAAAAATTCTACTCTCTCCTGAAGTTGTTTTGATGCTGGGCCCTGTACTTTTTGCTTAGGTAACCCGAGATACGCTTCCCAGGAGCTTGCGTTTTATCAGGCCTACAGGGGCGGCTGGCCGGAGAGATGTGGTAAACCTGGACTTATCTGCATGTAGCCAGGGGAGAGCAGCGGCTCCCTTAATCTCCATGCGGTGGTTCCTTGCGGCCTTGTCGCTAATTGCTGGGCACGGTCCCGTTTACTGTGAGCTTGGTCACTGCTTTAATTTCGATTGGTCAGTCTAGCCCGGTTGTTCGTTTTGCTTTTGCCTGTTGGCTTTCGTCTTGGCCTCAGTGTTTAGTAATGCATGTCCGTGTCAGACTTGCTAAATGTGGAGCTCTGAAGTTTCTGGGGGGGGGGGGAAACGTGGCCTTTTCACACCCAAGTCTTCAGCAGCTTCACATGGAATCCTCTGTTTGGAGAGGGTGGCGTGCGGTGTTGAGTGAAGCGCGCTGTCAGCGTTCTGTCGCGGATTTGTTTACAGCTCTGAGCGTATGACCTTTGACCTTTGAACTTAACAGTGATGGCATTTTGGAGGGATGCTGGTGTGCTGTGTCTGCAGCATGGTAACCGATCAGCTGGTGGAATGCCTTGAAAGGATTATCCTGTGTACAATATGGATTATGTTGCTGCCGTGTATGCTGGTTCATGTACTGAACTGGGCATGCCAGTGTGAGCTGGCATCAGTGTTTTGCCCATTTAAAAAAAAAAAAAAAAAAAAAAAAAAAAAGTACAGTACAAACTTTCTTGCAAACCCCTATAAAAACACAATTTCGGAACATAATGTTCCCCCAATGAAATTGTCCGATTTTCTCACTGGAGTTGAACCCGTTATCTCTTCACACACATTTTCAGTGTACAGCATGCCGTGCCTTCTGTTGCCCACTTGAGTGTGATAAATGTAGCAGATTTTTTATTTTTTTTTAAACTGCAGGACAAACTTGTGAAACCTGCACATGTGGAATTGCACTGCATTTGGTCTGAGTGGAGGCAAATGTGCGGTTTGTTTTATGCAAGATCCGTGACATGACTGCATTCCTGCTCGGCTCAGATGGGTGGCGGACATTTTGTTTAGTAGCATTGCCGAGTTTTGTTGCATTTTACCTGAGTTTGAGATTTAAGATGACATGTTCACTTGCGTCTTGTGGTTTGTGCCATGCTGATTGAAGGCTCACCATTCTGATGTTGAATTAATCATGGGACAGTATTAATGGCTTGTAACCCATAAAATGCATGCTGGGAGCAGCCATAAGTTGGGCTGGCTGATCAGTTCAGCAAGCTTGGATGGCCTCAAGCAGATTGATTGGAGACTTGGATCATGATTGATTCCTTTTATACTTGGAGACTTCCACACAATAACTGAAGACGGAAAGTTGAAATTTAGCTTTGGATATATTAAACGCTGTGTAAAATTATTCTCTAGTTGAATGGCATCTTGGGTGTGCCATTCTTTCCCTAAACCTCTGTTCTGGCTTTAATCTTACACTGCAAGGTATGCATGGCTTTTAAACCAGTGTTAGATTGATGCCAACACTGACACCTCACTCTTGGGATCAAGTGGTGTCTAACATGCAATCCAGCTTTTCTGGAGTTAGGAGATACTTTAAGTCCAGAAGGCACATCGTGTGCCTGTCATTGGCTGTTATCTAAGATGACTACACTGTTTTGTGCAGGTACCGTATAGGGTAAAGCTGTGGTAATTAGCCATTGGTCAGAACATCATTCACAATCCTTTTTCTCTGAACACCATGAAGCACTACTGTCATTTGGTAGTTTTTCCAAACTAAATCCAAACCGTTCAGGTAAACTGATTCAACGAATAAAGGCTTAATTTCTCTATTTTTTTTGTGAAACTGCAACTTAAACTCCATACATTCTCTTCCAATGTAACTATTATTGGCGGTTTGCTTCTCATCTGTTTGAGTCTGACTTGGCACAGTTGTCGCAACTTCTGGGAACTGCCTGTACTTGAACACATCCATTTTGAAAGAAAGACATGCAGACACTTGCCAGTTTTGTACATTAGGGTTTTATTTTACTTGACTATATTCTTTGACCTCGTCTGGACTTGGGAGTATCCAAAATATTACACCGGGGGAACCCTCTTCCTGAACACTGAGCCATGTTAATATCATGGGCCCGGTGGGGCACCTCCAGTAGCGTGGAGAGCATCAGTGAATATGCCGAGGGTTCACCTCTTCCTTGGTCTTTGGGGAAAGAATTGCGGAGCGGCTGTTTGTGAGCGGTGAGCGTGTGAAAGGAACGGGCGCGCCGCCTCTTGGCGAGCGGTTGAGAGACCCCGGCCGGTAACGCCGTGTCGCTTCCAGCCTCCCCCGCCCGCACCGACTGCAGCGCCGCCACCGACGGGAACGACGACGCGTCCAGCGTGCTCAGCTGGGCTGATCGCTGTGGTAAATGTTTTTTTTTTTCACACTGTGGCATGACTTCCGCTTCCCACAGTTTGACTCCAGTTGTTTGGTTTGCAGTTCCGGCTCGTTGGCTGGAGTTTTTGAGTAAGCAGATGGATTACAGGGCAAGCCCAATTTTTTAAAATTTATTTGAAAAAAATACTTATCTTCTATCTTTCTTTAAATGACACTTTGAATGAAGTGGCCCAGTGGGTTGGCATGTTGACTAGAGAGAGAGAATCTTGACTCTTGACCTTTTTGTCTGGATATTACGGTCACACATGGTACTCAGTGACCTCTTCTGGCCGTTGTGATCCATTTGAATTCAGACTTGTAGAGATGGTGGGTTTTTGATTTTTCTAAAGGGATGCTTTTATAATGCCTGGGCATTAGTTTTTACAGCCAGGTCATAAGTATTTTGAATAGTGTTTGAGATCTAAAAGTTTAAATATTCCCTTGTAAATGCAATGGCTTCTCAGTGGTGAATTGGTAGTGTTACATGGAATTTAAAACACTTTGCAGATGTTTATTGGATTGTGGTTTCTTCCCCATATCCCCACAAGGAATTAATTAGAAACTTTTGCACGAGTAATGCACAGATAATATAGCAGTTTTACATGAATGCTCACCTTGAAATGACCATTAGTATCAAACCTTAAGTCTTCCTTTTCCAGAGGACAGCATGTAACTGGAAGGGGGTGTGGACAGTGACCTTAATCTATAAACTGTCAAAAATAAAACCAGCCTGGTATGAAAGCCAACTGTGTGGACTTTGGGGCAAAAATGAGACCCTTCTTCAAATGAGTAATTCTTGGGCAGGTCCACACTTTTGGTTGGGGGGGGTGTTGGGTGCAGATTGTGATCCGTGTCTCCTCCTGAATCAAGATTCTCCTGGATGGGATGGCGGACGCAGCAATGGCTATGTGAATGGTTACCATGACGGCAGGGACAACAGGGTGAACGGCGACCGCGGCGGCTTTGGAGGACGCGGATCTTCACGCCCAGACAGAGGTGGTCGTGGTGGGTACCGTGGCAACCGAGGCGGTGGCTCCTTTAACCAGTCCCAGCCAGTGCAGAATGCAGGTGGGGGATTGGTCCTCTGTCTTCCGTTCAGATGTTGCTGTGTGTGAACTGGAAGTGCATGAAACCTGCGAGCCCTGTAGCACTGTAAAGAAGCACTGCAGTAAGCTGATGTTAAAATGCCTCGGTAACTTAGTCCTTCGTCCTTCATAACAATGCTTTTTCTGAATGTAGACGGTGGTGGGTGGAACAGTGGAAAAGACAACCGGGATGCTTACACTAGTTTCGGAGGGCGCACGGATAGGGGGAAGTCTTCCTTCTTCAACGACCGTGGCTCTGGATCCAGAGGAAGGTATGTTGTCCGTGCAGCCGCACGTAAATCCCTAATTTTACCCGTGGAACTAGAGCTTCCCCCTCGACCACTTTCTATGGGCAAACCTGGGTCTGTTGCATGTTTCACGTTTGCCAGAATTGTGTAGTGAAAGCGATTGTTTTAATTATGGTTCTCGCTCAGCCTGCCCTGTGCTAGCGTGTGTAAGCGTGTACCTGGCTTGTGATTGGACAGGTATGAGCGCCCCGGCGGAGGAAACAGTCGTTGGGTGGAGGACTCCAGAGACGAGGAGGACTGGTCCAAGCCCACTCCTCCCAACGAGCGCCTGGAACAGTGAGTGATCTTTCTGCCTCCGTGTTGAATCTGCTTTTGCCCGACCCAAGTGCACTTTCCTAAACTCGCCCGTCTTATCTTCCCTCCCCTCAGCGAGCTGTTCTCCGGGAGCAACACAGGGATTAACTTTGAGAAGTACGACGACATTCCTGTGGACGCCACTGGCAACAACTGCCCTCCGCACATAGAGAGCGTAAGTTTCACGTTTCGGTTAAACGGTTTTTAAAAATTTTTTTCAAAAATGTGGCCTCGTTTAGCAAGGCGTCTGACTGAGCTGCTCTTGTGCTCCAGTTCCATGACGTGGACATGGGAGAGATCATCATGGGAAACATCAATCTGACCCGCTACACGCGCCCCACCCCCGTTCAGAAGCACGCCATCCCCATCATCAAGTCCAAGAGGGACCTGATGGCCTGTGCTCAGACCGGTCAGTAGCGACTCCAGCTGGGCATCCCCCTGGCTGTAGTTGATAGTTGGTGCTGCTTTTTGGTTTCAGAGCTGCTTTTAGTTTGCATGCACTGGTGTAACTAGAGGCCTGTATTTTCTATTAATTTTCTATTCTATCAAACCATCAATAAAAAAAATTAAAAATGAGCATATTCAGAATAATGAATTCATGCTTTGAAAATTACAACATTAAGTACTGACAATGCTGGAGTACAGTTCATTGGGTTATTGCAGTTGAATGTGTTGTAATAGGTAAATTGGATGTCTGATCTACAACATTTTTACTCTGATGAACGCTTGCTTGCTCAGTGATTGATTTTATCCCCTTTTCAGGCTCTGGAAAAACTGCAGCATTTTTGCTTCCGGTGCTGAGTCAGATCTACACAGACGGGCCTGGAGAAGCCATGCAGGCCATGAAAGGCAGTGGCCAGGTACTGCAGACACACATCCACTCTTTATACTGTATAATCAATGCAGCCCAGGCAAATGGTCACGTGCCTGATACTATATTGATACTTCATATGCGTAGGCATCGCACCAGTGGTTGCTCAGTTACCTGCCCAGTGCTTTTGCCACTCTGTTTAACTACAGAATCTCCTGTTGAATGTGGGGAAACTGGTGACTGATGACCAGCTAGGAAATATCAGTTTGTGTTAAAACCTTTTTTTAAAAAGCTGTGTGCACCTGAAGATTTGTAGGCTGTTGGTTGCCGGTGTTGGGATTTCCCCAGGGTTTCTAATTGTGCTCCACACGTGTGGCGTTTCTGCAGGAAAATGGGAAGTACGGGCGGAGGAAGCAGTTCCCCCTCTCCCTGGTCCTGGCCCCCACCAGAGAGCTGGCGCTCCAGATCTACGATGAGGCGCGGAAGGTGCGTATCTCCCGAACGCGCGTCGCCGACGGCGACCCGCACGACGCCAGACCCCGCCTCTCCTTGGGGCCGGTGTCTCTTTGCGTCTGACACGCGTCTGACACGCATCTGAAACGCGCGTCTGTGCGCTCTTCTCCTTTTCCAGTTCGCGTACCGCTCCAAAGTGCGTCCCTGCGTGGTGTACGGGGGCGCGGACATCGGGCAGCAGATCCGCGAACTGGAGAGGGGGTGCCACCTGCTCGTGGCCACGCCCGGCCGCCTGGTGGACATGATGGAGCGGGGCAAGATCGGCCTGGACTACTGCACGTGAGTCTGCTGCCTCCGACACCCATAATGCACAGGGGTGAAACTCCGGTCTGGGAGGGCCGCAGTGTCTGCTGGCTTTCAGCGCGTCTCAGCACAACTGGTTCGGTTAAGTCCCTGATTGGCTGGAGTCCACACACTTCATTCTCAAGCCCTCGACAGGCTGCTGATGCTGAAGGAAAGCTCAAAAACAGCTGACTCTGCGTTTGACACCCCTGTAGCTGGGTTGAGTTATAAAGGAACCAGAGTTTTACCTATGAGGCAGGTCAGGTAAAAAAAAAAAAAAAAAAAGCTTAATTTACAACGAGGGCCTTTCATGTCCTGAATAACTCCGATTGCGAGATTTATTTAAATGCTTGCGAGTTCACGCCCCGTGTAGATTAAGCTGTAGATGCCTGAAAAAGCACAAGTCTAATCTGATCTCTGCATTTTATTTTCTCTTCAGCTATCTGGTGCTGGACGAGGCGGACAGAATGCTTGACATGGGGTTCGAGCCTCAGATTCGGCGAATCGTGGAGCAGGACACAATGCCACCCAAGGGCATCCGGCAGACCATGATGTTCAGCGCCACCTTCCCCAAGGAAATCCAGGTGCGAACGGCGCGGAGACCGAAAGCAAAGGCGAGACAAGGAAGTTGCGCGTGGACAATGTGGTCTGAGCGATTTTTGTCTGTGCTTCCAGATCCTGGCCCGGGACTTCCTGGAGGAGTACATCTTCCTGGCGGTGGGCCGTGTCGGGTCCACTTCCGAAAACATCACCCAGAAAGTGGTGTGGGTGGAAGACGGCGACAAGCGCTCCTTCCTCCTCGATCTCCTGAACGCTACCGGTGAGCACCAGGCTTCAGGCCCTGCCCGCATGTGTGCTTAGCGCTTAGTGCTATAAACCTGCCCAGGAAGTAGTGCTGTATTCCTGTATAGAATAACACAGCTTAACGCTGGTCAATTACTGTTGGGATGGAAATAGAAGTAGGCCTTTTTCTTAATATCTGCTTTTAAAAAATAAATAAAGATATGAGAGATGTTCTACTTTTCACGCACATAGTCAGAGTGCTGAATAGGAACGGTGCGGTTCCTCAGTGCTGCAGTTTTTCTCGCTGAAGGCAGTCCGTATGGACGTCAGGTCACGTTCCTCCCTGTCGCTGTTTAAATAAGGCTGTGTTAAATTTCTAACTTGGATGTTTTTGCTGCTTACAAATTATCTGCTGTAAAATGCTTGAAGTTTATGGTGAGGTTTGGTTTTATTCAAAGTCATTCCCAGTGAGGTTCAGGAAAATGCGGGTGAGAACCCAGAAAAACCTGGTGAGTTGGTATCAGATTTTTTTTATTATTATGTGGTAGAATGCCTTCCTCATTTCACTCTATTTTATTCCACAGTATGATTTTGTTGTGCCGTTTCTCCTTTAGAATGGACAGTAATGCATAGAGCATTCTATAAAAGTGAATGAAGGAAATTTTTAGTTTCTTAAATGTGTGCTGTTATTTGGAAAGGGGCTCAATTTGGCTGAGCGTTTTACTGTCTGCAACCTCAAGGGTATGAACTAATGTTCATATGTTTAGAGGACTAGTTAAAAAAATGAATAATTACATTTAAAAAAAAAAAAGAATGTGTGGTCAGTTGGCTTTATGGATGATAGCAAATTCATATGTAATGGGTGCACTTTTTTATTTTAAATATTACAAGTTTTCCATTTCTGCTTCTGCACTGAAGGGTCACCAGTGGGTGAAGATGTACCCATAGCATGTCTAGTACCAAGAATGGTACAGTATGGGATTAAAAGTGATTCCTCAGTGCTGTATATTACTTCTAGGCTAAAATCACAGTTGAAATGTATGAAACCTGACCTATATCCATGGTTACCGACACAGCACAAGTAGCTTTATGGATTAAAATAGATTTCAGTGAGAAGCCTGGTGATTTGGGTAAGTGAATCGCTATGGTAACACTGCAGGGAAGTTACAAGTGCATGTGAACATTTAGTCTGTGGTCTTGTGCTTCATTTGTCGTGTAGTCATCCCCTTTTTAAGCCGTTGTGTTTGCATCAGTGTCTTTGTGTGTCTGAAATGCTGGTCTACTAGAGCCCCCCCCCAGCCCCCAACCTGAGCCCTGCTTTCTTACAGCCACTGAACACGCCACAAACACTGCCCAACTAAAGTCAATTTAACAACTGAGTAATTTTTTTCCACGGTTGAGCAGTATGTTGTTGGCTAGCAACCCAGCACGACCCAGTAACTTGGACACGATCGGCTAAAATAAATTAGGCAGTCCATTTTGTGCCGGCTTAAAGTTTTGTGGCTGTGGTTAGACGTGCGTTATTCCTGCTGCACTCCGAGACTTATTTTGCACAAGGTGGATTCCACAGGGATCTACTTGCAGGCACTATGTATGAGGCTGATGAGGTCATCTCCTGCACCCTCTTCCCTCCCATTGGCTGGTCTTGGTTGGTCCTGTGATGACACACGGACTCCGAATTTGAATGCTGGTTTACTTTTTCAGGCAAAGACTCCCTCACCTTGGTGTTTGTGGAAACCAAGAAGGGTGCCGATGCCCTGGAGGACTTCCTCTACCGCGAAGGCTACGCTTGCACCAGTATCCACGGCGACCGCTCCCAGAGAGACCGCGAGGAGGCGCTTCACCAGTTCCGCTCCGGAAGGTGCCCGATCTTGGTTGCCACAGCGGTATGTTGCTTCTGTCTTTGTCTAAACAAACCCTTTTTTTTTTTTTTTTGTTTTACTTGTTGCCGAAGAACAAGCACTGATTGTTCATTGGTCCTCTAGGTGGCTGCCCGTGGTCTTGACATCTCTAATGTGAAACACGTCATCAACTTCGACCTGCCCAGTGACATTGAGGAGTATGTCCACCGTATCGGTCGTACTGGTCGTGTGGGAAATCTTGGTAAGCTCTTGGCATTTCTGTAGTCCATCAGCTTGAACACTTGCATACCTATGCCTTATGGAACTAGCCAAGGGCTGTTCAAAATGTCTTGTTATACAGGTTATAGACTTTAAAATTTTATTATTATTTTTTGAACCTTGGACTTGCAAAATGGACAGTTATGACTCGTAGCATTTTAGTAGCTTGCGTAGAAACACTTACCCAATTACATCCATGCAGCTTCTTCAGAAAAATCAGTTATGAAGAACAAGTTGACTGAACTCAAGTTTCATGAGTTTCTCTCATCTTTGGAAAGATGTTTTGATGTTAGCATTTTATTCCAGTCTCCCAGCTCCATTTTCAGGGCGCGCTGGAAGAGTGGTGGTTGATTTAAGATGGCTGACCGTGGCGCACGGTCATTGGTATTAAAATGACTGGGGGTTTATGTGTCCACCAGGTTTGGCTACGTCCTTTTTCAACGACAAGAACAGCAACATCACCAAGGATCTTCTGGACATCTTGGTCGAGTCCAAGCAGGAGGTGCCCTCCTGGCTGGAGAGCCTGGCCTATGAACACCAGCACAAGAGTACCACCCGGGGCCGCTCCAAGAGGTACAGACCGGCTTTCGGTTGTCCGAGCCAACACTGCTTCGCTCGCTGTGTGGGGTTTCCGTTTGATCGCCTGGTGTGATGTACCAGTGGGCGTGCGATAAAATGTGGTTCGGTCTTTCTTTGTAGTCTGCAGCTGTTTGGTTGTAAGTATCCAGTGTTAGGACTTAGCTCATAGCTCAGGAGGTAAGACCGATTTTCTGGCAGTCGGAGGGTTGCCGGTTCAAACCCCGCCCTGGGCATGTCGAAGTGTCCTTGAGCAAGACACCTAACCCCTAACTGCTCTGGCGAATGAGGCATCAATTGTAAAGCGCTTTGGATAAAAGCGCTATATAAATGCAGTCCATTTACCATTTACACGTGACTTTGTCGTTTTATTTATTTACGTGTGTTTTTCGTTTTCCTCAGGTTTTCCGGCGGTTTCGGGGCCCGAGATTATCGCCAGACCAGCAGCGGCGGCGGCTTTGGCGGCCGTGGAGGTCGTGCCACTGGAGGGCACGGCGGGGGCAGCCGAGGATTTGGCGGTGGTAAGGCTCGGTTTCACTCAGCCAGTCCACTTTTTTTTTTGGGGGGGGGGGGGTGGGTCATAGTGCCTAGTGTGCTTGTTTCTGTATGTTACTTGTTTGCTCTGTAAAACAATCATTGTCGGTCAAAGTACAAAAATACGCCTTTTGTTGAACCGCCTTACTTCACAATTTCTGACCGGCTCGCTTCTCCTCCGCAGGTGGCTTTGGGAACTTCGGCTACAGCAGCGATGGCTACGGCGGAAACTACTCCCAGGTGGACTGGTGGGGAAACTAGAAGGAAAAAAGGAGTGATGCAAAAGGAAAAAAAGAAAAAGAAAAAAAAAAAAGAAACCTAGGCTCAGTGGAGGTCACCCACGCCAAACTAGCTGTAAAAGGAAACCACATGTAACATAGCCAGCCTTATACCCTGTGTAGCTTCGACGAGCACTCGCAGTACATTACCAGCTGTGATTCTCTGACTCTGTACTGAAGGGGAGCCTGCTAGCTGCTAGCGCCGGCCAGCGGCCTGCAAGAGAACTAGCGCGTCGGAAACAACGACACGACGTGAGCCCAAACATGGCCGTTCATCCAATCATCCCAAACGGGATCTGGGACATCTGGTTTGCCTCTGCATCACATTTCGTTCCTTTAAAAGAAAAAAAAAAAAACCCAAAAAAAAAAGAAACTGAGGATCATTTGTTTGTTAATGTACTGTGCCTTTCACTTTAGACAGGAATTTTCATTTTTGAAATGTCATGTAACTGGTCAAACCTGGCCAAGAGCTAAACTATTATTATTATCATTATTATTATTATTATTTTGTAAGCCGTCGAAGAAGCTTACTGTACTGAATCAAACCTTGGCAAACACTGGGATGATATGACTTGAGTGAGTCATTATTTCCATTTGAAATTCAAATTGTCACAGGGATATCGGGTAGCGTGCTCTGCGCTACAGCACAAGCAACTTCTTGATCCATCACAGAAGCGATTCAATCGACGGTATCGATTCCTCGCGTGGCAGTTGTATTTTATGGGACTATGAGTTCAAACTTTTTCGCTCACTCTATCCTGGATAGACACCCATTAGGGATATGGTAGTCTTTAAAAAGCCATTCCAGTCGTAATATTCACTGAAATAATGAAACGCTTGTGTCTTAATGCACGTTGGTGTTGTGACACACACTGCTGGAATTTGTTACTCCACTTCTCTGAATTGACTTGACAGTGTTAAGGCAGCTAGTAAAAAGTACCGCAAGCTAGCCGTTAGGTTGGGTGGAGTTATTGTTTTTTCCAGTTTAATTTCTTTATTACTTGAAACGTTTTACGGGGGGAAATTGAAAAACTTTCGTTTTTCAATTAAATGTTTCTCATACTAAACGGGAATGCTATGTCGGAAAAAAGGACAGGAGGCTTGCCGTATTGGAAAGCGAAGTTTTGATTGGCTACACATGGACCACGATGCTGAAGCGGCCAGGCGGATAAGTCGCGGCCGGTTCGGTCTTACATACGCATGCTAGTGTTGTTGTTTTTTGGTCAAGGCACGAAAACCGATGAATTCTGCAGCGGGCTTTACTTTATTACCACCACGTTTTCTCTTATTCAAGCTGCGTTAAAATTCCGTAATGATATCCTTCGGCTTACTTGGAGGAGGCCGGGCTCCTTCCCCCCCCCCCCCCCCCCCCAAAAGACTTGGAGCGGTTTTGCGGAGGTTAGTGTAATGTACAGGGGGAGAACGGGTGTTTGGCGAGGGCGGCCGGAGTGCACCACCGATTTAGGTTTCCTCTGCGTTCTGGCTGTGTGTCCCACTTGATCAGGCCAAAGACGTGGGGGGAGGGGAGGCTGGGGGTTTCTCCTTACCCTTATGGTGACATCAGTGCTGTCAGCTCTTGAGTTAATCTGCCTTGATGTGCGTTTAAAATCACTGGCCAAGCAAGCTAGCGCCAGCTCCCCTTTTTATGAGCGATGCTGTGAGACGGGGGTGTAAAATGGCATTTAACTTTTTAAGTGCAATAGATTTATGCTGAAGTGTGTTGTGCCTTGAAATTTTTTTTTCAACAAATTATTGAACAGAAGCAGATGCACTGACAGTATTGAGGTAACTTAAGATGACTGGTGCTATTTAATTTTAGGTCTAGGCCCTTGTATGTTGTACCCATCAAGTTTTACGACGTTATTTTATTGCGCATCTAGGATTTTATATAAATGTCTTGAGTGCGCGTCCTTAAGCTTCCAAATACAGTGTGGAGATTGTGAAACGCAGCTTGTTTACAAAAGGGGAAGGGCTCTTGTTATTTAACCAGGACTTATTTGGGACCAGGGGGAGTAGCAGTTTGGGGAATTTAGCATTTGCACACAGATTTCTAGATTCTACTTTTGCTGCTAGTTGTGTAATTTATTAACCATTTTTTGAGAAATATTTATTTTTATAAGCCTAAAAGTGATTCTTTGAACGTTTCAAGAAACTTGACCAAAAGACAGTACAAAAACACTGGCACTTGAATGTTGAATGTCACCAGTATGCGTGAAGTTTATATATTTCGGGGTAGTGTGAGCTTTTTAATGTTAAAGTCATATTGGACTCAGTCAAAAATCATACCTGTTACTGGCCTCATGGCTGAAGGTTTCTACAAACTATGATTGGCTGTCAAAATTTAAAGAAAGAAAAAGAAAAAAAAAACCAAACATGCCAAGGTTTGGATTATAAAAGAAAGTTGTCAAAAAAAGAAAAGAAATAAAAACACATTTACTATGTATCAGCGTGCAAAGTGTCCAGATTCTCTTGTTTTTTGAATTTTATTTTTGTTTTCTCAGTGAATGTCTGGCACATGGCAATCTATTAAAAAAAAAAAAAAACATGTGGTTTTCTGTTGTTGCATTTGCATATTTACGACTGGTGTTCGACCTTTCTGGGGCATTCGGCAGGTTCCAGCTATAGCAATAAGTCTCGAGTAGACGAGGGACTCTGACCACAGGATAAATTTGGAACGAAAGGTTTTTGCTTGCCAAATGTTCACAAGGGGACACCAGAGCTCCTTTTAGGTTTAGAATTTGCTTTCTGTACCAGTTTATTAGCTATGCACTGCATGGGAGTACTCAGCTGTGCGTCTGTTGTATAATTTCACCAAAATAAAAGTTTGAAATGCAAATCCTATACAAATCAAGCATGTTTTCTAGTACAATGTTTAATGTAGAATGAAGTAACCAATGTAGCAGCTGTCGGCAGCGTTGCTGCACTAAAGCTTGACTTGAAGGTGAAATTCAGCTCTCAAAGGTTCAGCTCAAATATAGATCTTGTTTTTAAACTCTCTCTGTGTCTTGTCTTTTTTTTTTTTGTGAATTTGTGGTTATATTTCCACGCTAGCCTGGTTTGTTTACCAGTGATTATTCTTGCCTGACTTACTGAAAGCCTCATGTTTTTATCCTCATCACAACTCCAGCGCTGTGAATGGATACTAAAAATTGGACATCGTTCTTGTTTAGAACATCTTCCTAATGCTTAAAATGTACGATGCAAGTTGTTGGTAAGCATAAAATTGGGGCAGTTAAAATGGGGGTTGACACGTGATACACATACATTGTGTAAAATAATTAATTTGCCGATTTTGTGTAATAACAGCAACTGTGTACCAATTTTTTTTGGCACATTTCATTATAATAAAATCAACAGAACGAGGAGAATGTAATGGTATCTTGTTAAAGCCTTACCATATAATTTAGCCTCATGATTCAGGTGTGAAAGGTGATGGTCTATGTTTTGAACAGAAAGCTGTAATGTTTGCTGCATCCCGTCTGAATCCATTCTCACGGGCAGGAAGTCGAATAACTGCCTACTTGGTCAGTTTGGAAACCCAACAGCCATTTTTCTGACACTGTGAGGAAATCTGATTGGGTTGATCTCTTCTCTTTGTCTGTTCTCAGACAAACTTTCAAGGACCAAACATACTGAGTGTGATGTAGAAGTGGGAGATGCTAGCCCTATCGAGCTGTTTCTATCTGGGTTTGGTGTCAGCGGAGCGTATGCAGATGTAAGAGAGCTGAACTGCATACTGGAAAGTAGTATAGTGGAGTTAGCATCTTCCAATATGAATGGATCTTTCCATATTTGTTGGTTGATAAATCTGATGGGTTAGACAGACTCCAGAAAAGTAAATGCTGTCGGTAAACCTGACTGCTACTCACTGCCTTGTATGCAGGACTGTATCGATCAGGTGCAAAGCTAAGTTGGATCTTTTGAAAGGTTACTGGCAAGTAAGTACCTTTGACTCAAAGAGCCGGAGTTGAAATGCTCCCGCCATCTTTCAGCGTCTAATGAATAAGGTTCTGTGTGGTTTAACGGGTTGTGCATTTTATGTGGACGACGTGATCTTGTAGAGTGACATCTGCATAGGTCATGTCCAGCGTCTTGAGGCCAACCTGACCGTCAACTTGGCTAAATGTGAATTTTTTGGGTTGCAGCTTTTATTGTTGGTGGGTTACTTCCACTGGTTTTTCCTGCTACTTCTCAATGTGGTGGCTCCACTGACAAACCTTTTGGGAAAAATGTGTAAATTAAATAAAACCTCATTTAAGGGAAGTCCTAGGACAAGGGTTAGTTGTTGGTTTTGTATATATTTTTTATTTGTAAAAAAAAAATTGTGGGATGTAACATGATATAGCCTTATTTTGACAGATTTTCAATGAAATACATTTAAAAAAATACTTTAAACATTACTGTCAATTTCTATTATTGAATTATTTCAATTAAATTAAATTATTTTAATAGAAAAATCAGTAATTTAAGAGAATTCCTAGGGCTAGAATTGGGTTTCTTTTTTCACTCTTTGGACATAAGACTACAGCCTTCCAACTTGTGCCATACAGCAACTCCAGATGGTTCAGAATGATGCTGCCTGACTTGTCTTCAACCTTCCTAAGTTCTCTCAAGGCACTCCCCTGCCGAAGTCACTCCACTGGCTACCGGTCGCCATCAAGATCAGGTTCAAAGTCCTGACCCCTCGCACTGCAGCCAACTGGACAGCCCCCACCTACTTGCAGGAAAGGATCCAATCCTACACCCTAGCTCGACCGCTCCGCTCTGCCGCAGCAGGGCGACCTGCACACCCTGCCATCCGGGTGAATGGTTCCTGCTGGTCTCTGCCACCGAGCTTCTCCACCCTAGCTTCCCAGTGGTGGAACAAACTCCCTGTTTCTCAATGAATCACTCTGGCAGTGCCAATCCTCCGCTGTGGTCTGAAGACTTAGCTCTCTTTATATCTGGATTAACTATCACCACTCTGTGGGGCAATCCCAATCAAGGATCATTTTCTCAATGGTTTCAATTCCTCTGCTGTGTTCCTATAGCACTTTCATGTTGCAAATGTACCTCCAACCATCACTTATATTGTACATTGTCTGATTATCTTGATGTTGTAGCTTTTCATGCGTCCTAGTTAGACCAAGCAAAAATTAGGTCAGAGAGCAATGTTTACTGTGTGAACTGGACTTAATGTGTTCATGGCTATGAATAATTGTTACAAAATGAGAATTGGGCCATATCAAACCTGTGTTTTGCAGTTGTCACAATGACCTTCGGTATGCACTTATTGTATGCTGCTTTGGATGAAGGCGTCCACCAAATGTAATATAATGTAATCTATTTTTGTCTTTTTCCACTGAAACACATTATTACTCAATTTTTGCATTTATTTCATTCATTGGACATAAGACTATAGTCTTATGTATTTTTGTATTTTTCCACAGAAACACATTATTCCTCATAATTGTCTTAAATTATCTTTTCAATAATTTATTTCACTGTAGTAGTTGAATAAACTTGATTTCCTATCCATTTGATTGGAAGAATCAAGTATTTAGCATTTTTGCATTTATTTCACTCATTGGACATAAGACTATAGTCTTATGTATTTTTGTATTTTTCCACAGAAACACATTATTCCTCATAATTGTCTTAAATTATCTTTTCAATCATTTATTTCACTGTAGTAGTTTAATACACTTGACTTCCCATCCATTTGATAGTATAAATTGGGTGTATAAAATTTTTGCATTTATTTCATTCATTGGACATAAGACTATAGTCTTATGTATTTTTCTATTTTTCCACAGAAACACATTATTCCTCATAATTGTCTTAAAATATCATTTCAATCATTTATTTCACTGTAGTAGTTCAATACACTTGACTTCCCATCCATTTGATAGTATAAATTGGGTGTATAAAATTTTTGCATTTATTTCATTCATTGGACATAAGACTATAGTCTTATGTATTTTTGTATTTTTCCACAGAAACACATTATTCCTCATAATTGTCTTAAATTATCTTTTCAATAATTTATTTCACTGTAGTAGTTGAATAAACTTGATTTCCTATCCATTTGATTGGAAGAATCAAGTATTTAGCATTTTTGCATTTATTTCATTCATTGGACATAAGACTATAGTCTTATGTATTTTTGTATTTTTCCACAGAAACACATTATTCCTCATAATTGTCTTAAAATATCTTTTCAATAATTTATTTCACTGTAGTAGTTGAATAAACTTGATTTCCTATCCATTTGATAGGAAGAATCGAGTATTTAGCATTTTTGCATTTTTTTCACTCATTGAACATAAGACTATAGTCTTATGTATTTTTGTATTTTTCCACAGAAACACATTATTCCTCATAATTGTCTTAAATTATCTTTTCAATAATGTATTTCACTGTAGTAGTTGAATAAACTTGATTTCCTATCCATTTGATTGGAAGAATCGAGTATTTAGCATTTTTGCATTTATTTCACTCATTGGACATAAGACTATAGTCTGATGTATTTTTGTATTTTTCCACAGAAACACATTATTCCTCATAATTGTTTTAAAATATCATTTCAATCATTTATTTCACTGTAGTAGTTTAATACACTTGACTTCCCATCCATTTGATAATATAAATTGGGTGTATAAAATTTTTGCATTTATTTCATTCATTGGACATAAGACTATAGTCTTATGTATTTTTGTATTTTTCCACAGAAACACATTATTCCTCATAATTGTCTTAAAATATCTTTTCAATAATTTATTTCACTGTAGTAGTTGAATAAACTTGATTTCCTATCCATTTGATTGGAAGAATCGAGTATTTAGCATTTTTGCATTTATTTCACTCATTGGACATAAGACTATAGTCTTATGTATTTTTGTATTTTTCCACAGAAACACATTATTCCTCATAATTGTCTTAAAATATCATTTCAATCATTTATTTCACTGTAGTAGTTTAATACACTTGACTTCCCATCCATTTGATAGTATAAATTGGGTGTATAAAATTTTTGCATTTATTTCATTCATTGGACATAAGACTATAGTCTTATGTATTTTTCCACAGAAACACATTATTCCTCATAATTGTCTTAAATTATCTTTTCAATAATTTATTTCACTGTAGTAGTTGAATAAACTTGATTTCCTATCCATTTGATTGGAAGAATCGAGTATTTAGCATTTTTGCATTTATTTCACTCATTGAACATAAGACTATAGTCTTATGTATTTTTGTATTTTTCCACAGAAACACATTATTCCTCATAATTGTTTTAAAATATCATTTCAATCATTTATTTCACTGTAGTAGTTGAATAAACCTGATTTCCTATCCATTTGATAGCATAAATTGGATGTATAAAATATTTGCATTTATTTCACTCATTGGACATAAGACTATAGTCTTATGTATTTTTCAATTTTTCAACTGAAACACATTATTCCTCATAATTGTCTTAAAATATCTTTTCAATAATTTATTTCACTGTAGTAGTTGAATAAACTTGATTTCCTATCCATTTGATAGGAAGAATCGCGTATTTAGCATTTTTGCATTTTTTGCACTCATTGAACATAAGACTATAGTCTTATGTATTTTTGTATTTTTCCACAGAAACACATTATTCCTCATAATTGTCTTAAATTATCTTTTCAATAATTTATTTAACTGTAGTAGTTGAATAAACTTGATTTCCTATCCATTTGATAGGAAGAATTGAGTATTTAGCATTTTTTTCACTCATTGGACATAAGACTATAGTCTTATGTATTTTTGTATTTTTCCACAGAAACACATTATTCCTCATAATTGTCTTAAAATATCATTTCAATCATTTATTTCACTGTAGTAGTTGAATAAACTTGATTTCCTATCCATTTGATAGGAAGAATCGAGTATTTAGCGTTTTTGCATTTTTTTCACTCATTGAACATAAGACTATAGTCTTATGTATTTTTGTATTTTCCCGCAGAAACACATTATTCTTCATAATTATCTACAAATATATTTTCAATCATTAATTTCACTGTAGTAGTTTAATACACTTGACTTTCCATCCATTTGATAGTATAAATTGGGTGTATACATTTTTTGCATTTATTTCACTCATTGGACATAAGACTATAGTCTTATGTATTTTTGTATTTTTCCACAGAAACACATTATTCCTCATAATTGTTTTAAAATATCATTTCAATCATTTATTTCACTGTAGTAGTTGAATAAACCTGATTTCCTATCCATTTGATAGCATAAATTGGATGTATAAAATATTTGCATTTATTTCACTCATTGGACATAAGACTATAGTCTTATGTATTTTTCAATTTTTCAACTGAAACACATTATTCCTCATAATTGTCTTAAAATATCTTTTCAATAATTTATTTCACTGTAGTAGTTGAATAAACTTGATTTCCTATCCATTTGATAGGAAGAATCGCGTATTTAGCATTTTTGCATTTTTTGCACTCATTGAACATAAGACTATAGTCTTATGTATTTTTGTATTTTTCCACAGAAACACATTATTCCTCATAATTGTCTTAAATTATCTTTTCAATAATTTATTTAACTGTAGTAGTTGAATAAACTTGATTTCCTATCCATTTGATAGGAAGAATTGAGTATTTAGCATTTTTTTCACTCATTGGACATAAGACTATAGTCTTATGTATTTTTGTATTTTTCCACAGAAACACATTATTCCTCATAATTGTCTTAAAATATCATTTCAATCATTTATTTCACTGTAGTAGTTGAATAAACTTGATTTCCTATCCATTTGATAGGAAGAATCGAGTATTTAGCGTTTTTGCATTTTTTTCACTCATTGAACATAAGACTATAGTCTTATGTATTTTTGTATTTTCCCGCAGAAACACATTATTCTTCATAATTATCTACAAATATATTTTCAATCATTAATTTCACTGTAGTAGTTTAATACACTTGACTTTCCATCCATTTGATAGTATAAATTGGGTGTATAAATTTTTTGCATTTATTTCACTCATTGGACATAAGACTATAGTCTTATGTATTTTTGTATTTTTCCACAGAAACACATTATTCCTCATAATTGTCTTAAAATATCATTTTAATCACATTAATTTCACTGTAGTAGTTTAATAAACCTGATTTCCTATCCATTTGATAGATAAGTCTTATCTATTTTTGTATTTTTACACTGAAACACGTAATTCCTCAGAATAGTCTAAAAATATCTTTTCAATCATTTATTTCACTGTAGTTGCAGAATAAATATGATTTTCTTTCCATTTGAGAGGAATAAAAGGGGTATTTATAATTCTTGCATTTCTTTTTCACTTTCGAGTTTTCTATTTTCTGCCAAGAGACTACCATATGTGGGAGCTCTCTTCTACAAATTCAGGCCACGAGCAGGTGCTTTCATCTTGGGTGGCTGTGTAGAATGATGATTAGGCAACTGGTAACCTAAAGGTCACAAGTTCGATTCCTGGGTAGGAGGCTGCCGTTGTACCCTTGAGCGAGGTACTTAAACCTGCATTGCTTCAGTATATATTCAGCTGTATCAATGGATGCAATGTAAAAAGAAGTTGTATAAGTCGCTCTGGATAAGAGCATCTGCTAAATGCCTGCAATGTAATGTAATATATTGGCTAGTAAGCACATATGGCATATTCACACCCCTCAAACACTTGACCCACCTGGATCTTTCGCACTGCGACCTGGTCAATGTCCCTAATCACATCAGTCAGGAACAGAAGGCCCTGCAGCAGCTGTTGTGTCTCCAGAATAATTTCCGGCTTGTTCCATGTCTACCTGGAGCACACCTGGATTTAGACAGTGGCCTACAACTCCCTTCTTGGCCTTGACAGTCTTAAGGCCCAGAGACTGCAGCAGGAATGCTCTGGTGTCATCCATGACACGGCTTTACACAACCTGTAGTTTCAGCTGGAATGATGTGCAGTTGGCGGACCTCCCCAGGATTCAGCACCTGACGAGCCTCAACTTTGGCGGAAACGTTCTCACCAGTGTGACTGGAAGTAATTAACCTGGATCAGAGCTGTCTAAATGACAGTGAGAAGGGGGCTTCTGAGACCCATCCTTTTATTTTTTTAAAGGGGAAGGATTGAAAAAGGGGGATCACCCCCAACAACACAAACCTACTTGTTGACTGTGCTAAGAATATTTATTATATGGTGATTCTTCATGGTCCTACCACAAAATGTTGTTTTAAACATTTTTAAAGAACTTGAAAAAGGTGCAACTCCAGAGGAGTTGCTATTCACTGTTCTGACTGATACCCTTGGCGTGTTGCTGACACGATGACCACTTTATGGGACATGTGCACAGAACCATCTACAGGGCAACCAGGAACCCCAAAGAAGAAGGTAGAAGCTGAAAAGACAAGTGCACTATTTTATGCAATTAACAGTTGAATGTACCGTACATGTGTTCTTATGCATGTTTTTTTTGGGCACATATGTTTTGTGCATTTGTGAGTGTTTTTACAGCAGATCTGGCCAATATGATATGCCACACATGACACAAGCATTTGCATGCATAGGGTTTAAGGGTTTTAAAAAATGCAGAGTGCTTTCAAAAGCAGCCCCTTATTTACAGGGCTGCTTTACACTGGAGGACAGGAATGTACTTTCCCTTTCAAAGCGATCGCATCCCCGATCACCCACAGCTGCAAGAGCACAAGGGCAAATGAACAGAACCTGGGTTTTTCCGTTATACTGAATGCTATCAGATACCAGCTCTACAGAGGATTACTGCAAGCTAAAATGAAACCCAAAAAGGAGGTGTATGCACGTGTATTGCAAGAGACAGAAGAATCGAAGGCAGTTTACTGTTTGACCACATAAAAGGAAATATATTTAAAAAACTGTTCATACTGAAGAACTGCTTTGTCATTTGCAGAATTTACACAGGGCAGTTTGAAGTAAACGGTTTGTCATGTACATAGCTTCTTCGATGCACAAACTGGTTCTTCATTTGCAAGGTGTTACACTCGCAAAATGTGCACCTCTTTTTGAAACAATTACACATATAATAAAAATCAGCATTTTTTCCTCCTTTGATTAAACTTAATTAAAACATTAATACTTTCAGACGACACGTTTCTGAAATGGTGAATTTGGAATAGAATTCATCCCCACCCCCCTCCTTTGTCTTACAACAAATTAAATTGAGACAATTTACAAACACATCTCACTACAGGGTTGATTAAAAACTGCTCGTTTTTTTTTTTTTTAATTCACCCAAAATGCAAGGGAAGTGCATAGGTGTTATTTTTTAAAATATTTTCTCCTCCCTTGTTTGTGTTTTTTTTTTTTTGTCTTCCAAACAAATGGAATGTGTTGTGCTGCAGATAACAGTAGTCGGACACTGATATCGCTGACAGCATGTAAGCTGGAGAATGTCCACATGCATGAGACCGCGCTCAAATCTCTAAGACATTTACGTGTTCGTTTAGAGAGACAGTATCTGTGGAGGAGGAGGAGGAGGAAGAGGAGGAGGTATTGTCCTTTGTGCAAACGCAGAAATGTAAACAAGAAATCTTACACAGAAGTGGGGAAATGTGTAAGGAGAGGGAGCGGGAGAGTGTCAGAGAGAGGGAGGGAGAGACACTAGAGAGAGAGAGAGAGAGAGAGAGCAAGAGAGGCAGAGAGAAAGAGAAAAAGCTAGAGAGAGGCAGAGAAAAAGAGAGAGGGAAAGAAAGGGGTGACTGCAGTGCATCACGGTTTGATTAAATAAATAGAAGGTGCAACAGGGGAACTTCGCAGTGTTTATGTGCTTTTCTTCTCTCTAGAGAGGTCGGAGCAGACAGAAGCTCGAATGTGAAGTGCGATACCTGTAAAGACAGAACAGGGCAGGGCGGGGCGGGGCAGGACGTGGCCGCGGTCCGATCACCCACGCGCCTCCAGCCCTTTTCCCACACCAACGGCTGCTCTTAAGATACTGTCTCTTTAAAAGCAAGTCTATAAAGTGTTGCCTCCTAGCTATACGGACAGGACGATATTTACTCATTTATTTATTCAGTTATTTATTTATTTATTTATGTTTTCATACAACACTACGGCTAGGTAGTCTGTAAGGGGCCCGAGGCTGACTGGGTTCCAGTTCGTGTACAACTGAGGTTTCCGGAGTGTCTGAGGCCTTTTTTTTTCTTTTTTCCTGGGAATGATGAAGTTCTGCAGAGATGCCTTGCAAAGAGAGGGGTGGGGGGGGGGCGGAGGGGGGGCCTAGTAGACCCACGAGACGGGCACCCATTGGCCCGTGGTGCACACCAGGTCGATGGCCTCCTCCAGGTGTCTGATGGTCTCGTCGATCTCGTTGTTGATGATGGTCTGGTCGAAGTAGTGCGCGTACGTCTTCTGCAGGATCTCCGACTCCTTCTGCAGCCTCTGCAGGGACTCGTCCTGGTGAGGGAGGTGGGGGGTGGGGGGGGGGGGGGGAGGAGGAGGAGGGAGGGATGGGATTTCAGTGGATCTCAGGAGCCAGACTGTAAAGCCACAAACTGCTGAGTGTGGGTATGCTGTGCTCTGCTGCAGAGAACAACTACTGCAGTACAGACAGCGTGCCGCCAAATAGCCGTCCAGAATAAACCCAAACCTAATACTGTCCCCAGGCGCTGTGTGAAATATTCTTAAAGAATGAGAACAAAGTTGGATTAAACACTCCTGCTACAGATGTAAGACTTGGAATACTGAAATCGCTACACAAGATGACGAATCTGTCAAATAACACCTAGGATTATGCCTACGACTCAGGGAACTACAACACACACACACACGCACACACACATCACACAACAAATGCGGATGTCCTTTGGGGTGAGTCAATATTACGGTGCAGACCCAGTTTGGGGTGGAGCACTGCGATGGGCCTTCGGGGTGTCAGCAGGACTTAAGGGTACATCTATGCATGACCACCATCATCCCGACCTGGCAACTAATGATGCAGACTAATGGTCTTATAAGGTTATGTACTGGCCTCTAGCTAAATTCTCACCCTTATTCTCAGAATCTACGCGGCAGTGGTCGCATCTACAACCCAGATGATACGGTGGGAGGGCGGGGGAGGAGGGGCTTATAACACACGGGACTCTATGTTCTAGAACACGCTACGCTAAGATTCCGAGGGCGGAGGGCAAAGGGCAAAGGGCAAAGCTGAGGCCCAGGAGCTGCTGTGGCTCGTACTTACAGGCAGCTTTCTGCACCACCGGGGCAGCTGAGCGCAGTGAGAGGCAAGGCAAGAGAAATCAAAACAGAAGCCCACAAGCTCGCAGCTGCACATACGGACATGCGCAGCCACACACACACTCACAAACACATACACACACACACACTCACTCACATAGGCATGTACACACACACTCACACAAACACATGCACGTACACACTCACTCACATAGGCATGTACACACACACTCACAAACACATACACACACACTCACATGGGCATGTACACACACACACACACACACACACACACACACACACAGGCATGTACACACACTCACACAAACACGTGCACGTACACACACACAAACACACACACACACACTCACTCACATAGGCATGTACACACACACTCACACACACACACACTCACATGGGCATGTACACACACACTCACACAAACACGTGCACGTACACACGCACACAAACATACACACACGCATACACTCGTTTTCACATGGGCATGTACACACACACACACCCACACACACACACACTCAGGCACACACACACACACACACTCAGGCACACGCGCACACACACTGGGCACATGAACAAACCAAAGACTCAAAACAGGATTCAAGTCTTAAAACTGAGAACCGAAAAGCCCCAGAGTGAAAAGAACAAGCAGTGTGTTGAGCCAGTACTGTTCTGCGTCACTGGGACCACTGCAGAACATTAGAAAACCGATTGTAGGTATTATGTATGCATCATTAAAATATATTTTTATATTTATCAACCAAACGATATGTCAGATGGAGCCCTAACACTCTTTATGTTCTTAAATTATATTGGTTAATATATCATGGTAACATCTGAATCTGTAACACAGACAGGAAAGGACAGTTTCAGTCAGTTAAAAAAAAACCCAGATGCAAATGCATAAGCTGCAAAGATGAAAGCCATCACCAGCAGATGTGGCACGGCATGTGAACAGCTGTCCCCCTCTTAAAAGCACATAAATGCATTTCACTTCTACACAGTCTATACTCCGCTCAGGCTCATCTGTGTTCCTGAAAACACGGATATAACATCTGGCAGATGTAGCCCTCACTTTTCTTCAAATACTTTTCTTTAAATGTTAGCAAACCCAGAAAATTAGAGGATGCATTTTTGGGAAATTCTGGCCCGAAGCGCTCGCCACCTCCTGTGTACTGTTATGTGACCGTGCGAGGTCAATCTGATCGGCCTACCTCTTTGATTGCTTTACATTATAAAACCACTGTTTTGAAAACAAAAAAGTCGAGCCGACCCCATTGTTTTTGTTCTCAAAAACCACAGATGGGATTCAAACAAAGAACTTGAGGACATAAACACAGCATGGTGCTGGATTCCTCTCACAGCAGCTCTTTCTGTGACTGCTGCCAATTAAGCATGACCGCTCCCCAATATCTTCCTAGAAAAAGTTACCAACTGCAGCTTTGAGTTCAGTTCCATACTGACAGACACGTGAGCGGGAGCTGCCTAACTCCCAGAATGCTTTAGCTATGAGACATTTTGTGCGCGTGTGCGTTACCTCACTGATGCCAGGGGTTATGGTTGGCGCGGCGATGAAGACGACGTATGGTGCAAACTCAGCCGTCCGCAGGACTTTAAGGGCCTGTGGGAACAAATGGGAAATGATCAAATCTTTGTTTGAGATATCCCACAATCCACCCGCTACAGGGATTAGCACAGAGTGTAGCACAGTGGGTAAGGAACTGGGCTTGTAACCCAAAGGTCGCAGGTTCGATTCCCGGGTAGGACACTGCCGTTGTACCCTTGAGCAAGGTACTTAACCGAAATTGCTTCAGTATATATCCAGCTGTATAAATGGATACAATGTAAAATGCTGTGTAAAAGTTGTGTAAGTCGCTCTGGATAAGAGCGTCTGCTAAATGCCTGTAATGTAATGTAATGGGATAATTCCACAGTGCACCCACTACAAAGACAACTCCACAGTACATCCACTACAGAGAAAACTCCACAATCCAGCCAGTGTACATACAGCCCCAATTGCACTGAGGAGTAAGATGTGAGAAGACTGAACCTACAGTACACCGCAATGCATTACTGATAAACCGGAATGGGGGCGATATAAATTGGGATATCAGCCGTCGGCCAGCAGCACGGAGCGGTACAAAGCGGAGGCGGACGCGGGCCGCACCTGAGGCTCCACGTCCAGGATGGATATGAGGCCCTGCTCGTGGATCTTGCGTATGGTCTCCAGCCGGGTGCCGTACATGGCGTCCTCGTGGCTGCCGTACTCCAGGTAATCGTTGTTGGAGATGTCCTGCATCATTTGGTCGTGCGACACGAAGTAGTAGTTCTTCCCGTTCTCCTCGTCCTTCTTCGGAGGTCTGGTCGTGTCTGTGGGCGGAAGTGATGACACGTGCGCGTGAACACATGCAGACAGAAGAGCGCACGTGCACACGCGCGGACCGACGCGATGGCTCAGCGTTTTCGGAAGGCGTGGCTTACGTGGAATGGGGTACGCGAATCTGTCGGGGTGCTTTGTGATGAGCGTGTTCTTGATGTGCCTTCGGCCCACGCCATGGGCACCTGCAGGAAGGACAGGCGGTCAATTTCCAACATGGCCACAGCCACGCGGTCAAGCTTGGCTAACCCCCCCCCATTTAACGTGTGAGATCACAAACACGTGATTAGAATGTTCTGAACTGAACATTCTAAATCTGACGTAACAATCGCTACTGGTAACTGAAAGCAATGGAGTTCTAGAACATCTTCACCCACCTAACAGGACTAACGTTTTCCTCTTGAACGCCGGCAATTTCACTACTTCTTCATACGTGACGAGATCTAGTTGATCAAAAACTGAAACGGAAACATAGAGCAAAGCCTGTGAAAATGAGGCAACGATGCAGAGGGAGTCTCAGTCTGTGCCAAGCTCACACGGTAACATGGGAAAGCAGGCAGTGTGCAATAGCTGTTTAAATAAAGGGGCGGATAAACATACTACGGATAGAAGTTTTAAAATCTGAATTTGTAATAATCCAACGGATTTATACCAAACTGATTTGTGTGTGTGTGTGTGTGTGTGATCACTGATGGCACTTCAGATGAAGTTCTGCACAAACACAGTTTAAAAAATTAAACATGCAAAGATAAAAAAAGTAGAACATAATAAATAAAAAAAACCCAAAATGCATGTTGTGAGAATGTAGATAACGTAGGTATGACTGCAGGAAATACACTATGCACTAAAAGCAGTGTTTTCCTGGAGAGGCTGGGATGGAGCCCTGTGTAGCGGGAAGCCCACCCTGGGCTATATTTAAGAGGCCGCGCAGGAGCACAAGCACTCCAGGGCGACTGCTCCGACTGCAGCGCAGGTGTCGGCCGGCCTCTCCGGGCCCGTCAGCCAATCCCCTCTCTCTGCTGCGTTGCCGGGGGTAACCCAATACCAACGGGGACCACCCGCTCCCTCCGTGCCTGCACTACTGTGGATCGGGTAGCCGCCCGTGTAACTCAAAAAGGCAGGAAAATGGTGCATGTTGCTCTAATGCAGGAGCAGCCCACCCCCCTCCCCATTAGGGGTTCACCTTCGGGACGACCCTGAGGAGGTGCGTCACCCTAAGGCGGGGGGGAGGTGATTTGGGGGGGGGGGGGGGGTTGGGGGCGCTAGGCTACCACACGAGGGGCCACTGCCATGTGCCCCGTGCCAGGAGAGAGCTCTACAAGTGAAGCGTAATGCCAGGTTAACATGAAGCCCAGTGCTGGTGCACAGTATATCATAATATATATCATCAATATATATCATATACCATCATCACTCACAACGGACTTCTGCTCCACCCAACACTGATCACACCTTATCCCTGTTCTGCTGCTCAACACCGAATGTGTGTGTGTGTGTGTGTGCGGGGGGCGGGGGGGCGTGGGGTGAAGTAGTCTATCTCAATAAAAAAAGAAAAGAAAAAAAAAGACGTACGGGAGAACCAAAATCACAAAAAAACTTTCAGCTTTGTGTTTCCGTTTTGCTTTTATTGCCCTTCGTTCTGCAGAACTTCAGCAGAAGCAAAAATGGAAGGCCACACAAGCTGGTCAATGTAAGCATGGAAACGTCCGGACTACACGGTAAAACAACAAAAAAAAAAAAGTATTGAAATCAAAGCAAATAAAGTCACTCAAGAGTTACTTACATGCAGAGAAGCCATTGGGGAGGGAGACAGCATGTAAAATATACAAGGGAGGGCAGACATTGAGAGTCCGTCCGGTCACATTAGTCAAAGAAAACACACACACGCGCGCGCACAATAAAGCCCTGATACAGAGGGCAGTCACAATCACCAGAGAAACACCGGAGCAGAAAATTACTTCAGCGTTAACACCGCGGTTGGCGAGGCGCGTTCTTTGATTTGTGAGCGCGCTCAGTGATCCCAGGGTGCAAGTGCCCTGTCATTCAGACGGTACCGCGGGCCAGTCTCAAACACGCACATGCTCACTGACTCACGTCTTCTTATTTAACAATGCAGTAGGAAGGGGACTGAGAAGTCAGCAAAATTATTTCAAACAATTTAAACATAACTGTACAGTACACACATCTTTTTTTGTTTTTATTCTCACCTATGAATACACCACAGACTGAAAAAAAAAACTACTGAGGTGGGGAGGATTCAGTTGCAAAAGAGTTCCTTGTGATAACTTGTGATTACACTTGAGAAGGATAAGGTGCTGATGCATAGATATGGAAATGAGAAGAGTACACTAACAAGTGGAGAGGAACGATAAATTTGGTGTCAGTCAGTGTGCACTGCAGAAATGTGATACTTAACACTACTTAACACTAAACACTTTAAACATCTTTAACAAGTTCTCAGGACTCAAACCCCTTTCTTTGAAGATGCTCTGAAATGCGACCAAATGAAGAGTTAGCAAAAGACAGAATAGAAAACAAATGCCCTCCCAGTGAACACAAAACATCCTCACAACGTTGCTGCAATTGCATTACATACAACATTGACAAAACATTTCAGCAACATTGAGAGATTTTTTGCATTAGCTGGGCTATCATTCAGTGAAGCCCTACAGATTCGTCTCCAGTTAATGCAAAATACAAGTGAACAGTCACAGCCATCAGGTCACAGTGACACAGAGGAGGGGGCAGAGGAGTAATTCAAGGGAAAACGCAGCAGATGCCTCGGGGGGGGGGGGGGGGGGGTGTTCCTGAAATGAAGCACCTTACGGGACACCGTCGGTCCCTGAAGCACTCAGATCTGGAGCCGATAAGAACCACTGTAGGACACAGAGTCCTCTCTTTTCTTAAACAGGAAGTGGCGGTTTGCATTACGCATACGTTCAGTGTGTGTGTGTGTGTGTGTGTGTGGTGCGTGTGCACATGCGTGTGTGTGGGTGGGTGGTGCGCACGTGAGGTGGGGGAGGTTTCGGGGGCAAACAAAATATTCTACAAACAACAAAATATACCCCCCCCCCCCACTATCTTTGTGTCTCTAATCAGATAGAGGAAATGGCGGCTCAGGGAGGGTCAGCGCTTATCCGCGCATCACTGTGGACCCCTCCCTGCTTCCTGCGTGTACACAGCAGACCGTGTGGGCGGTGACTACACCCCTCTGCCGACGCCCAGCGGCTGGTGATGCTAACCGGGGCCTGGAGAGAGTGCCCTGTTACCCCCCAGGCCTGTCAGCTGAGGTAAGACCATGAGCAGCTGAACCAACTGGTTCAGTGTCGGGATAGATTTACAGTTCATGGTCATGAGTGTGTGTGTGTGTGTGCGCCCTTGTGTGTGGGAGGGAAGGGTGTGTGCGTGTGT